>NC_143568.1:81912196-82215227 GCF_054136105.1 Typopeltis vanoorti
AAACCCTAGACCTCATCCAAACCAAGTTTCCTCCCGATATTTCAGCCCTATTTCAGTTCACAATGAACTCAGGCTATTTCGTTTGGCAAGGAAAATTCTACAAACAGATAGAGGGGACATCCATGGGTTCACCACTTTCCCCACCCTTGGCCAACTTCTTTATGGAGACCTCTGAAGAGAAAGCCATAAATTCTGCCCCACAAAAAACCCACTATTTGGCTTCGTTACGTGGATGTGTTCGCTATTTGACCACATGGCTTAGATACACTCCACTCCTTCCTAACACACCTAAACAACCAACACCCCAGAGTCCAGTTCCCTTACAAAAAGAGGAAAACAACACCCTCCCCTTCCTAGACACTCTAATCACTTGCCAGCCTGATGGATCTTTGGTTTTCTCTGTTTATAGAAAACCCACCCATACAGGCAGATACATTCACCAGCAATCCCCCCCCCCTCACAACAATATGGGGTTATAAAACTACTATTTAACAGGGCAAAATTAATCTGCTCAGATCACGATGCCCTAACCACTGAACTAAACCACATCCTCAACACTTTCTTAGCCAATGGCTACAATCCCCAAAAAATCAAAAAAATACTAAAACCAGTAAACCACAACCCCCCCCCCTCCCCCTAACACACAATAAAGATTACACTAAATCTATCACCATCCCCTACATCCAGGACACCTCTGAGAAAATAGCCAATATCCTCAAAAAATATTACCTGACTTCTTGTTACAGACCATATAAAAAGTTGGCATCCCTTATCTGCTCTACCAAAGACCAACCACTCTCCCTAGACCTACCTGGTGTATACCAGGTCCCTTGCAGCTGCAAATTGTCCTACTTTGGTCAAACAGGCAGGACAGCAAATATCAGAATTTCAGAACACAAAGACTACATCCGGTTTCACCAGTACAGCCACTCTGGGCTGGCAGACCATGCCTTAGATACCCGCCATAGAATTCGTTGGAAGAAAACTAAAATAACAAACAAGAATAATTCCATGAATAATCTTTCGTACCAAGTACAAAAGATTATTCATGGAATCATCAGCAGCTCTAAAAAACGTTCCAAACCTCAACAAATTTGGGTGCGTGAAACTACCCCAAATTTGGGAAGTCTACATTATGAGAACTTCAGCCCAACAGCCAAGACAAACCAATTAGCCCACTAGGGGGCACCATTAGGACTTTAGGAACAATATTAGTTTCTTGCCTCCTTCTTCATTTGCTTTTGTTAGTGCCTGCATGCACATACCATATTTGTATGTTCCTGAAGATGGCACCGTGACGTTGCCAAAATATTGAAGGTATTCATTAAAGTTTGCTTTAATTAATATCCGTTATATGCGTTGTTATTTCCTTAAGCTAATTGCCAGTTATAACACGATTAGTACAAATCACACGCGTACGGTATATATGGCATACGGTCACTGGTGGGAAAATGCACCCAACACCTGGATGGCACTTTGCGACTGACATCGTGAGTTGGACTGTTTATAGATATCGGGAAGGACCTCATATAACAGGATGTCTTAAATTTTTTTTGCTAGTCATGGAAAACTTCTGGGAAATAAGGCAATTCGTATCGGCCGGAAGAGTGTGAGTGAGAGAGAGAGAAAGAGAGAGAGAGTGAGTGTGTGTGTGGGGAGGGGGGCATTAATGGCTTTGGGATGTTCTGAGTAAAATTTTTGGATATATGCAGGGGATGGTTTGGACAGGACAAGGAATGTCATCCATGATGGAATCCATGAATGTCAAGTTCGTATTCAGTATTATGATGACTGAAGTAAGATAAGAACAACATTTTTTCCTCGTCTCACAACACACTTAGCGAATGGAACAGTTTACATGTCGCAGGTCGAATCAGAGAGTGCGTGAAGATAAAAGTTATTGTGGAGCCAGCTTCATGAGTATGGGCAGATGAATGGGGATTAAAGATAAACGTCGTTGTGGGCAGATGAATGAAGGCATCAGTGGGACAGCACTGACATTCCCCATGGTACCAACAGCGCTAAAATAGTTGTTGTGGGGTAAGCTTAATGAGTGTGGGCAGACAGGTGAATGGGGATAACATATAAAATATAAAAGTTGCTGTGGGTAGATGGATGGGTGTGACAGCGGGACGGAGTTGACATACACATTCCCCACAGCTAATCAGAAACTGAGACCTTTATTTGTTTAATAAAAATTAAAACTTTGTTCAGTGATGACACACTATAATCGTTTACTTCCAACTTAATTATGTTTCCATATGTATTCAAAACATGCTTTTAGATTTATTATGTTATGAAAGGCACAGTTTTTCCAAAATGTTCGTAATCCCTACATACATTTAAAAAAAAATGACATAACTTAGTAGTCCATAGAATTGTTTTAGGCATTTTACTGGTCCTTGGGCTTAGAAAGGTTGAGAAACATTATTCTAGAGGAAGCAATATTAAGTTGTATATTAAGGTAAGGAGGGTTAATCAAGTAGGAATTAGATGGATGAGGATACACCCTCTGCCCAAAAATAAACTGAACTTTTGATAGAAAATAAAACACAGGCCAATTATAATTATTCAAATCATTTATTTCAATCAATATACTCTCCCTCAGCTTCAATACAGAGTTTGGCATGGTCAATTAATTCATTAAGAGGTTTTTATATCGGTTTTTGGGATACTGTTGAGGGTCATGGTTACTGCCGTTTGGGGGTTTTCAAACGGCAGTAAAGGAAAGGAAATGCCGATGAAAGGAAAGCGTATCACTTTCCTTTCATCGGCAAATGAATTCGGGGGGGAGAGAAAGAAGTCACAGGATGCTAAATCAGGTGAATATGGCAAGTGATCCAACACAAAAACATAGATTTTGCTCAAAAACTGTCTCACAATGTTCGAACGATGAGATAGTGCATTATCTTTCTAAAGTGACCAGCTGCCTGCATCACAATATTCATACCGTACGCGATGAATTCTTGCTATCAATCGCATCAAAACTTCAAGATAAAACACCCCATTGACCGTTTGGCCAGGCAGAATGAATTCTTTGTGAATAATGCCCTTGGAATCGTAGAAACAAATCATTTGCTTTTACGATTGTCTTTACTTTTGACTTCTCCAAGTGACTTTTTTTCGGATGCCCCTCTTCTGCTGGTCACCACTCAGCACTCTGGCACTTTATTTCCGTCTCATACTCAAAACACCACGTTTCGTCACCAGTAACGATCATTTCAAGGAAGTCTGAGTCCTTATGAGCAGTTTTAATGAGGTCCTTGCAGTGTTCAATTTGATACATTTTTTTGGTCATCGGTCAACTCGTGCGGAACAAATCGCGAATTCAATTTACGAAGGCCCAAACTCTCAGTCAAAATGTTGTGCACAGTTGATTTTGGAATCCCAATTCATCTTCAATCAATCTCAAGGATGATTTTGAGTTTTCTTTGATGAAATCGTGCACTTTTTGGATGTTAACTTCGCTCAGCCCAGTTTTTGGATGGCTCGGCTTTTCGTCGTCCTCAAGCGTCACACGACCACTTTGAAATCGCTTAAACCACCCGTAAACTTGAGTACGGGTTAAGAATTCATCACCGTATGCTTTTTGAAGCATTTGATGCGTTTCGGTAAAACTTACCAAGTTTAACACAAAAGTCAATCGGAACTTTGAAACTCATTTTCCGACTGTTCGTCAAAAGTTACTGTCACTCTTGGCACTATAACTGGGTTTCTAATGAAACAAATTCATAAACAGTTGACACAACACTAACGAAGGTTGCTGCTTCCGACAACAAAAAGATACAACAGGTGGCGCCACTAGTCTCTTCTATTTTCGAAAAGTTCGGTTTCTTTTTGGACAGAGGGTGTATCATTAAGCATGAGCTGCAGAAGAAAAATAATAAGAAGGGAAAGGTGACCAGCATGAGAAGGAAGGCAAAATCATATCATGAGAAGAATCTAGCCAAGAAGGCCAAAGGAATTCCCAAAGCGTTTTTTCGTTATATGGCAAGTAAGAGGAAGAATGACTATGAAAGATTAACCTTAATGAGTGATAATGGTCACGAGGAGACAGAAGCTTCTGTCTCCTCGTGACCATTATCATTACATATTACTGAGTGACAATTTTGCGAAGGTATATCATCCTAAAAAGGCTTTAACCTATGTGACCGCCAGTAATGTGGGAACAGATGTGGATGAATTGGAGGTTCTTAGAATATTGCAGAATCTCAATGTAAATACAGCTGTGAGATTGGATGGGATATCAGCTTGGGTTTTGCAAGAATGTGCAAGGGAACTGGCAATGCCTTTGACTAGGCTCTTTAATTTAAGTCTCAGCTCTAGTAGAGTTCCAAGGGAGTGGAAAAGAGGGCAAAATAATTCCTTTGTGTAAGGGAGATTCTAAGACTGATTGGTCTATAATTTGCAGTAGTAAATTATAGACCAATCAGTATCTCAGGCGTGATGGTAAAAGTACTAGAAAAATTGGCAAAAAAGAGAATTCAAGAATGGGCAGATAAAAATATGATACTGTATGAGGGTCAACATGGCTTTGTGAAGAGTCAGTCATTCCTTAGTAATTTACTAACTTTTTATAATCGAGTAACAGCTGAGTTGGATAAAGAAAATGGCAACGCAATGATTCTACTGGATTTAAATGGCATTTAGCAGAATACTACATGGAACCCTGTTACGCAAATTAGAACAAATGGGGATGGATATGACACTATTTAAATATATAATAGGGTGGCTGCTGGACAAATATCAAAAAGTAGTATATAGAGGGGCAGATTCGAGACAAAAACAGGTGACTAATGGTGTGCTGCAAGGTTTTGTGCTGGGATTATTGCTGTTTCATTTGTACATAAACGATATAGGCAACAACCTGAAAGGAAATATTCCGTTGTTTGCTGATGATGCGAAATTAGATAGGATAATAGTTAATCAAGGCGATTAACTATTGGAGAGCTTACAAGACTTAAACAGAACTTAAATAGGCTGTCAGTATGTACAAAATTTAATGGGAGTCAGTTTAATGTCAAGAAACGTAAAGTTATGCATTTTGAGATAAATAGATTACAGGCAGTGTATCACATTGATGGCACTCAACTCTAGGAAATAGATGAAGCTAGAGATTTAAGGGTGGTAGTAGACAGAGAGTTGTAGTTTAGAAGACATATTGCTAAGGTAGCCAATAAGATTACTTGACTAGTGAAGAACACATTAACAAATAGAGATAAGGAAATTGTTATTCCTCTTTATAAGGCCTTAATATGTGCACAACTGGCTTACTGTACTCAAGTCTGGTCTCCTAGGTTTCTTGGGGATGAGGAAATGGTGGAGAAGATTCAGAGACGAGTGACCAAGATGGTAAGTGGTCTGTAGAATGCACCCTATTAAGATTGAGGATGTGTGGATTACAGAAGTTGGCTGATAGGGAAAAAGAGAGGATATGATAGAAACATTTAAGTTGCTTAAAGGAGTTTATAGGATTGCAGGGGAAATCTTTCAACACTTAGCTGGAGCAGCCAGAACAAAGGGGTCATCCCTGGAAGTTAAATAAAGGTGTGGTTAATAGGGGTGTGAGTAGATTTTTTGCTTGGAGAGTTGTGAATGAGTGGAATGGGTTTCCAGACTCGATTGTGAGTGCTTTTTCTGTTAATGGGTTCAAGGAGAGATATGATAAATTGTGTGGATAGTTTGGGTCTCCCACAAAGAGTCTTCGGACTCCATGGAGGCACTGGTTCAATAATAATAATAAAGTATCAGTACTGTTATATTTCCTAGATAAGCCAGAGAGGAAAACACATTTTTAATCAAAATTCTCTCAATGCCAATTAAGTTTCAAAGCAGTTTGCTAATGACTTCATGCTGATGGGTAATTTCACCCATCAGCATATATAAATAAGATTTATTCAGTTATTTATTCAGATCAGTTCAGTTAAAAATAAGATTTATGCATATGGCCAGTTTTGCTGTTTTGAAAGAGTGGAAGAATCTGTATTTTTTCAGGACAGGATAAACTTTTCTAGCTAGAATGTTCCTTTCATTCTATACAGGATTCAAGCTGAGGACTTTCAAAATAATGGTCATATTTCTTGACTGTCATATAAGGCAGCGCTTCTTAAACTTTCTCCACTCGCGAACCTCTTTTCACCCGAGAAATTTTTACATGACCCCGGGTATATAGGTATACAAATTAAACATTTACTGATAATAAATGATAAAGAAATTTATTTTAAAACAATTCTTTGGTATACATATAATTTTACCATTTACATAAAGAATTACAAACAATAGCTCAAATCTGAATTAATTTTTGGTCGTTGCGCATTCAGAAACCTTTTACTGTTGCCAAGTTTTTGTGAGCCCCCCCCCACCTACATTCAGTTACATGACCCCATTTGGGGTCGCAACCGACAGTTTAAGAAGCTCTGATAGAAGGTACCATTTTTAAGCCTGCAGTCTACCATATTTGTGAAATAGCTGATTATGTTTGTGTTAACCAGTCAATGTGCCTCTTTGTGGGAAGAAAATCTCAGTCTCGCATTTATAAAAAAAAAAAAAAAAAAAAACCTTAATAAATAGTGTTAATAAATTAACACTTAATAGTCACAAGTTGGATAACTTGGATATCCTTCCCTGGCTGTTGCATGAAGATATTGAAAAGCAGAGCTCATTTCTTTTGTACAAAGCATTCTTCTTTTGTCTTTCAAAATATGTCATATCAGAGTCAGTCATTCAGATTAAAGCTAGTTTTGGTACTGAGAATAATCCATTTCTAAAAGGAGGTAAAAAAAAAAAAAGGAAGTGTAATTAATCATATGAATCAATTAATTTTACATTATTCTTAATAATGTAAAATTATTAATAATAACGGACTAAGGGTTAAGTCCGCTAAATCGCAAATCTTAAGAATAGTATTGAAAATAAAACATTTTCAATGGTACTGAAAGTGTTTTATTTTCAATACCAAATACCATTTACATTTTAATGTAATGTATTTACATTAAAATGTTGTTATTAATATATTTTAATAACAACATTTTAATGTAAATACCATTTTACTGAGGATTGGTCTTGAAAAAAAGCATGAAGTTTCAGTTGCTTTTCACTTTTATACTGTTTCTTAATAATTAATAATTGAAATTGCCGAAAATGTTCATAATAAGCAATCACCTCTGGATATGAAGATGCATGTTATGAATGAGATGATGTCCATAACCACCTATAGTTTTGGACCAGCTGGAACCGCTTCTTCTTCTTCTTCCTTGTTGTCAACCTCCTGATCGCCCCGTAGAACATCTTCAGCAATCTCTTCCTGGCTGAGAATTTGGTAGCCTGGGTCGCCCTCATCAATGTCATTCTCACTGGCATTATCACCAGCTCACATCAGTTTCACAGAAATCAGAGGTTTCAAAACCTCTGAAATCGTATTCTGGTTCACTCCCTTTCAGTAATTTGGTCCAACCATTAGCCAATATTGTAGTTTTATTTCCTTCCAAACAGCAGAAAAATTAAGATGGCAGACTTAATGTTGTATGCGTGCAAATTTTGAAGTGTCCTGACTCCTCTTGTATCTTTTTTGGGATCATTTTTGTTCTCCAAAATAACTTAACTTCTTCAAGAAACTTCTTCTTCTTATACAACCTCTTGCAGGCAAATGACTCCCTAGTCTGTAGGCTGTATTACAGAAGTGGTGTTTGGAGGAAGGAAGATACATTTTATTCTTCCATTCCTGCTAACCAATTTCTCAGCATTAGGATGGGCTGATGCATTATCAAGAAGTAAAACAGCTTTTACATCTTCAGGAGAGATCTGCATGACCTCTTCTTGGTAGTTTTGCACTTCAGGTATGAAGTGATTGAAAAACCAGTCGGAAAAAATGTCACTTGTAAACCAGGCATTCCTTGAGCTGGAATAGATGGCAGGCAACTGGTTTATAACATTCTTCAAAGCACGAGGCTTTTGTGCTCTTCCGACTACCATTGGCTTGAGGCAATACGTGCCATTGTCATTAGCACAAAGTAGGGCTAAAATACGCTCCCTGTTTAATTTGTGGCCAGGCGTGCTAATCTCATTTTTGTTCGCGAATGTATTTTCGGGAATAGTACGATAGAACAGGCAGGTTTCATCGGCATTGTAAACTTGAGACAAAATAAGACCCTCAGATTCAATGACTTAATTGATGTATTTTTCTGAAGGGCTCAACTTGTTCAATATCAGCTCTCAGTGCTTCACCACGTTTACCTATACGTAATGCCATGACGTTTACAAATGTGCCAAAGCCACCCATCACTTGCCTGGAACTGTATGTCCATGTGCTGCGCCAGTTTTTCAGCAGCCAACCTTAGTTCAACATCACAAACAACAACACCACTAGACCACTGTCGAAGAACTACTAGTAAACTTCTAAATTCTTATGCTTGGCCAACTTCATATGTTCCTTATCTGCCACAGTGAAATCACTTTTGAAGGTTTCGATGCTATATTTTAGCAAAAACTGAGTAATTTTGCCTTTATTTTTACATATGTCCAAAACTGTTTGCTTTTTTTACCCCGTAAAGTTCACAAACATGAGCAACAGATGCACCACTTTCCAACTTACTTATTAACTCAAGTTTTTGTGCTATCATCAAGTTTACTCGTTTTCTTTTAACCCCAGACATATTAACTGATATTAATAATGATTAATAACAGTTTAACTACAAATTACTCCACACTATGTGTTCTGCGCTAGCAAACGCTATGCCACCGATACTATCGAACCAAAGCACATGCATGTGTGCAAACTATTACGAGTACACACAAAATATCATAAATATACATGAATGTACCCGAAGATGCAAATTATAAACACTGTCAATCGCTTCCGATTAACCATTGTATTATTTTTTTTTATTAATTATTTCATTATCTGTATTTATTCATTAAATTATGTCCATTAAATCCAAAGTCCGTTAAATCGAGATTTTACTGAATTAAAAAAAAATAAAACAGCAGATATGTTTTTTTTTGAGTGAGCAGATATTTTGAAAAGCAGAGGGAAAGCAAAACGGTGTCACTGTTTTTGGCAGAGATAAAAGAGGGGCAGGGTGCCAGTGCACAAGAGTAATGCAGAGGGAAAAGATGTTTCCAATTACAGATGGACTAGTATGCATATCTGCAATTGAAATTAAGATATTGTGGAGACCAGTTACGACTAAAACACAGAAAGGAGCCTATTGACATTTCAGTGCTGATTTATGACAATTCAATATATGCTTGTAAAAAAGACATCTTACTATGCTTTACTTTATAAAACTTGCAATGAATATGGCTGGATAATGAACAATCATATACTAATATTTAAGATAACAGGCAAATTGCAAGCAATGGAGGGATGGTAAAATATTAGTCAGATGGATAAGATATTATCCAAAATATGCAAGCAGTGTGTATTTTGGGGAAGAGTGGGGCAAGAGCAATATCCCAAAAAAGGAAAGTAACCCATGATATTTCCCACAGATTGACAGAAAATATTCAGCATGTTTTTACATCAGTTGTTTCTCTTCGACTTTTCATCAGTTGTTTGCTGATGTAAAGTTGAAGAGAATTAGAAAGACTGATGATAATGTCAAGTCCTTTCAGAAGGACTTAAATAGTCTTTTAGTCTAAGATCTACATGTAAAGTTGTCATTTTAATAAATGCAAGGCTTAACAATTTAGAGTGCAATAGTGTAATAAACATTGCATACTGTACTAATGGAAATGGGCTCCAAGAGATAGATGAGATTCAGGAATTGGGGGGGAGGGGTTATAGTCAAGACCTACACTACAAGAGTTGCAAAAGTTACACAGTACGTTGCTGCTATGATGAGAGTGCTGACAAGCAAAGATAAGGAGTCAGATTACTGCACACATAAATTTGGTCATTTGGTTTCCAGCATGACAAGAAAACTCTAGAAAGGCCTAGAGACAATTAGTTACTATCTGAAATGTTAACATGATTCCTTCCATAAAATGGACAGTACGTGAGCATTTGTAATATTTGACATTCCATGCTAAAGACTGCTAAACCCCTAAATTCCTCCTCTTTACCAAATACTCTAAACAATTCAATGTTTAGGATGTTTTCAATTTTCCTATCTATTTTATTCTTTCTATTGCTGTTTCATGGCAAAAATCAGACAATAATTTAATCACAGCAGTTAATAAATTGTTGTCTGATTTAATTTAAATTGGCTAAACATTCTTAAAGACTTGTATCCCTTTATCCTCTTAAATTTGATTAAGCAGATAACATTATCTGATTAGTATAAAAAACACTAAGTTGAATATCACCTATTTGAATATCAGGATTAATATCCCTACCAGTCATAATGTCTAATGATCAACCAAAACATGGATGTGAATGCAGGATACTGTTCAAATAATATGAATACAAAATGTAAGGAGGTTGATATATTTCCTCCGTCACAGCGAGATGGGTGGTTAATAGCTTTTCTTAACGTGAAGTTTATGAATAGCAGTTGAATTAGTGTACAACCTAGTCTTACACCTGATTTAACATCCAAACCATTTTCCACATATCTTTTGTTTCTAATTCTGCTGATCTACCTAGTATGGATGCTTTGTATTAAAGGCAAGGGGCCACTACATTTATATCTCCTCCTGAGATTTTTATTTAATAAGGTTAAACCACTTTATGGTAACTTGTTCTGGTAAAATACGTATAAGCTCTGTATTACTAAAATCTTGGTATTTCTAGCCTGGCTCCCACTGATGAGACCTCAATAAAGGTCGAAACCGGTCTGGGTAGTGGCCCCTTGCCTTTAATACAAAGCATCATACATCTCCTCAAGGAGATGTGCTTTGCATTAAGGGTAAATATTAAGATTAGTGATAAGAGCTTATTCTACTTTTACCATGAGTTGCCTTGGTCTTGCACTACGTGCAGGATCAGCTAGACTTGCAACACTTGCAGGTACAAACGTGACTTGTTTGTCTGTTTGCTTACTTGGGAAATGGAGTAAAACCAGGTTTAAAATAGCTTGGTATCTTTAACATTTATTATACCCAAGGTAAAATACTTTCTACATTTATATCTCCTCCTGAGATTTTTATTTAATAAGGTTAAACCACTTTATGGTAACTTGTTCTGGTAAAATACGTATAAGCTCTGTATTCATAAAATCTCGGTATTTCTAGCCTGGCTCCCACTGATGAGACCTCAATAAAGGTCGAAACCAGTCTGGGTAATGGCCCCTTGCCTTTAATACAAAGCATCATATATCTCCTCAAGGAGATGTGCTTTGCATTAAGGGTAAATATTAAGATTAGTGATCAGAGCTTATTCTACTTTTACCATGAGTTGCCTTGGTCTTGCACTACGTGCAGGATCAGATAGACTTGCAACACTTGCATGTGCAAACTTGACTTGTTTGTCTGTTTGCTTACTTGGGAAATGGAGTAAAACTAGGTTTAAAATAGCTTGGTATCTTTAACATATGTTATGGCTAATTTTTACCCTGTATAACTACAAGTGTTGAAGCAAATATGTTAACTACATATATCTGAGTGTGTTTATTAATCTTTGAAGGAAAAATCCCTGCATTTTATAAGTGCTACAAGACCATTTATTTATTTATTTATTTTTATTAATATTTTTTTCAAAGTTTTTTGCTTCTAACACTTAAATGCCTTAAATCATTTTTATGAAAAAAGTTCACGCAATTTCTTCTCTGAAATTATAAATAAATGTTGGAAATGTTTAATAACATAAAAGCACTCAATAAAAACCTTAGGTCTACACATATAACTATACTAGTGCATTTCTGAATTATAACTGACTCCCAACTATTGTCAGATTGATAGGCCCAGTAATGTCATATGACACATCAGCAACTAAGAAAACAATTGAAAAACATCAGTACAAAGAAATACTTTGGATGTGAAAATGAATACGTCTTTGTCATCTTTTCAACTTTTAATATCTATTAATGCATGATAAGTAACATGATAGAATATGCATGCAACTAGTCATATTCCATTACAACAAAGTCAGTGATAACAGGCATTTGTAATCACCAACATTTCCTAATAGATGCAATAAATAAGGTAAAATACAAAAAAAAATTATGACTTAAAATTGAATTGGCATTATATAAATAAACCTGATGATTATACTGAAACTCCTCTTCAGATTTTTTTTGCTTATCAACTAAAATTTTTTTAACTCATTACAGATAAGCAGATGAGCACATTTTTCAAGCCGTCAGCCTACCTGTAAATACCCTAAGCAGCATGTAATGGAAGGAACTCACAGTACAAGATCACTGAATCTGATAATAGCATATAAGAATCTATAGATTTGACTTACAAACTTCTGAAAGTATGCCTCCAAGTGTTGACACTAATCATGAAATCCTGACTTGAGAGGTGGCAATGCATATAAGAGAGAGAGAGGGGGGGGGGGCTCTAATTAAGGAGCATATGTAGAATTATAAAGCAGGTGATTATAATAAACTGTTTGAAACAGTGCAATGGCATGAGAAACTGCATGGTAAAGGAACCAGCAGAGTATGGGAAGTACTTCAAGGATGTTTGAATGCAACAATATTATTATTATTAAGACAGACACCTCAAGGCAGTCAGAGACTCATTGAGGGAGGCCACATACTACACACACCAGCTATCATACTTATTCTTGAATTCATTCACACTGCTTGCACTCGCAACATCCAATGACAATCCATTCCAATCATGCACCATCCTCTGAGAGAAAATTCTTGCCCTCATCCCCTTCTTAGCAGCCTTCATTCTCACCTTCCAAGGATGCCCTCTGGTCCATTTCCCACCCTCCATAAATTGAAAAATTCCATCAATTGAAATCCTGTATGACCCCCATTTCAAAAGTTTCCAAGTCTCAATCACATCACCCCCCCCCCCCTTTCTCCTGTTTGCCAGTGTCTCTGCAGTCCACAACTCCTCAATCTGTCTTCATAATCAGTATTCCACAATCCTGATATAATTTTTAACACTCTCCTTTGTACTCTCTCCAATATATCAGAATCACAACAGAAACCAGGAGACCAAACCTGTGCATAATAATCCAAGTGAGGTCTTATCAAGGCTTTGTAAAGAGGCAAAATGACATTCTTATCTTTACATGTGAATGTTCGTTTCAGCATTGCTTTATCTTTTGAGTTATATTTGCAATCTTTGCCACATGGCCCCTGAACTTCAACTTCCTATCTATTAACACTCCAAGATCCCTAGCCTCATCAGTTTCTTCTAGCATAATCCCACCAATATAATACGACGTTAGATATCTAATCATGCCGAAGTGAATGACTTAACATTTACTGACCTTGAACTGACACCCATTTTTCCATGATCATAATTCCAGCCTATTCAAATCATTCTGCAGGTACTGCATATCAGCAGCATTCCTGATTACCATACCTATCTTTGCATCATCAGCAAATAAGTGTATGTTGCTTGTCAAATCCTTCCCAATATCATTAATGTATACAGATTGAATAGCAGTGGACCAAGCACTGATCCTCGTGATACACCACTGGTTACCTTAAATATTGCAGACTCACATCCCCCATATACCACTTTTTGATATCTGTCAGTCAGCCATCCTCTTATCCATGCTAATATTCTATAACACAAACCCATTTTCTCCAATTTATGCAACAGTCTACCATCCAAAAGTATTATTGTGTATCCATTTCCTTGTCTAGTTCAATGGTAACATTGTTATAAAATGTGAGCAAGTTGCTAAAACATGACCTTCCCCTAGTAAACCCATGTTGTTCATTGCAAAGTAGAGATTCATTGTCAACCCATTTCTGAATGCAAACCCTAACTAATTTTTCCAAAATCTTCACCACTATCCTGAGACACTAATCGGTTGATACTTGGATACATCGGTCTTTGCACCACCCTTGTGAAATGGAATTACCATACATTCCTTCCATTATTGTGGAATCTTCCCTGTTCCGAGACTCATATTAAATAGCCTAGTCAAAGGAATAATTAATTCAGCTGAACACTCTTTTAGCACACATGCTGATATCCTAACAATCCCTATTGCTTTCATATTCACTTCTTTCATATTCATTCTTTCTTTTACTTGCAGCATATCGATAGAATTCTTGTGGGTTGTCTTTATCACACAGAGCCAGTTTCTTTTCATGCTCAGACTTTGCTTTCTGTACAACAGTTGTGACTATTCTAGCCTATTGCTTATAATGTTCATAACCGATGTAATCATATGCACACGGTATTCCTTCCACATCATCCTTTTCTTACGAATCTCTTGTTTAATAAGATTACATATCCATTTGATTCCTACCTTATTTATTCGTCGAACTCTCAGGACACATTCTGATATCGCATCATTTAAGTATTGTTTAAATGCTTCCCATGCACTGTCGATATTCTTTCCATCCAGCAACTGATCCACTGAACTCAGTATACTCTTCAGTTGGTCATAATTTCCTGCTTTGTAGTTCAGCATGTAACCTATTCTGAATGGAACATTCATAAACTTAGTCACTTCCAAAGTGAGTACCAAATGATCACTGTCACCAACCGGAGGCAGAATAGTTACGTCTTTAACTGAAATGCCCTCTGACTATAATCAAATCTAACACTCTTTGACCTCAAGTTCCTTCTGTCACATGCTGCTTGGAGGATAACTTGAGGAAGTTATCCCGCAACAGCTCAAGAAATGCATTTTCATTCTTCTCATGAGATTCTACTGCTACCCAATCAATATTTGGATAATTAAAGTCTCTCATTATGATTACTCTTTTCATGTTCATATTTTCTATTTGGTGATGCATTTCTTCATCACCAGCAACTGATCCATCAGTGTTAGATTCCACCTCACACCAGATGACTCCAAACTCACTGCCACATGAAATATTGTTAGTAGTAGTAATACTACAATATCAGACTGAATGCTTAGGGTTAGGATAATAATTTACATGGTATCTTACTGAAGTTAATATAGATACAAGTATAGATTATAAAGGAGCACTCCATATGGAAATTCCTCTGTAATTCTCCAATTCAATTCCTTTTATAGATAGGTACTATGAGAAATCTACTCCAATAATCTGGAATTCGTCTCTCTGACTCGTACATCTATATTTGCATATTCCAGGTCTAATATCTACTTCTGGTGCCTTTCAACATTTCAGGTTTTTGATGACTTTTTCTACTTCAAATATTGATTATGTATTCCTGATCGCATTCCTGGTGAGTGTTTTCTACCATCATGCTGTCGCTGCTTATTTCATTCAACTCACTTTCAAAGTAATTACTCCAGACATCTAGAATATTTTTATCTTCAGTTTTCATATCACCTTTATCATCTCCAATTCCTTTTACAGTCTCTTTGCTCCATGTGTTAAGACTTGAGTGCTGGGAGGACATCATGTTGGAGGTTTAAGGGAATATTTACAGCAGTAGAAAAGGATTAAAAACTAATTTTAATGCTTTCAATATTTCGTCTCCGTTACTGAGACATCTTCAGGAATTACAAATAATTCTTGTAACACACACACACACAAGATACACAAAGACAACACAATACTAAATGAAACATGTGGGTGACTCTAATATCCTATCTAGGTGGTGTGCCCACTATGGGCATTTGTAGATGGCCTAGGATGTAAAACGGAACCTCTGATAATTATTGTTTCCCAAATTTTGGAAAGTTTTATACATCCATCTTTATTTAAATTTGGTTGATTTCTGAGTGCCGCTGCAGATTCTAAAAACAGTCTTTCCTTTTTAAATTTACTATGGTGGAGCATGGTGGTTTTCTTTCAGGAGATCCTGTGGGATATATCCAATATGAACACAAATCATACATCTGCAATCACGTGGTCTGCAAGGTCAGATTGACCGTAGTTGTGACTGCAGATGTACAATTTGAGTTCTTTTAAACAGATGGTTGCTGATCTACCTGTCTGTCTGAAAGACAGACAGCTATATTAATGCCACGGAATATAATCGAAAAATGGATATTATTCTCCAAGATCATACCACCTATATCCCACTAGATCACGATCCCACAAAAAAACTCGAGTTAAAATTACTTTAAAAAGTACCTTCCTGGCTGCTGGACATTACAAAAAAACTCAAACCCTTCAGTTCTCGTACCCCTCCCCGTAGGGCGATATATTGTTTACCTAAAATCCACAAACCTAATTCTCCTCTAAGACCAATAACAGATGCCACTGATGCTTCATGCTACAAATTGTCAAAACAGCTGGCAAACTCTCCTACCCCTCCCTGCTCACTGGACTTACATCCTATATAAGAAGCTCTACCCATTTTAAAACCTTGATTGAAAATTTAAATAATAATAAATAATACAGATATATTAGTAAACTTTGACACCACCTAACTGTTTACCAATATTCCCTTAAATGACACACAAAAAATGTTTTTCCTTCTGATATCTTAGATCTTTTTTCCTTTGCCATCAATTCTGGTTATTTTCTTGGAAGAACAAAATTTACAAACAAATAGAGGGAACTGCTATGGGTTTCTTCCCTCTCACTCCATTGCCAATTTTTAGATGAAAATTTTGAAAAGCGAGCCGTAGAATCAGTCCCTCTCAAACCTTCTATCTAGCTAAGATATGCAGATGATGTGTTCTCTATTTGTCTTCATAGCCCAGACACATTAGGCTCCGTCCTCAGTCACCTCAATAGTCTATATCCAAGAATCCAGTTTACGATGTAAAAAGAAAATAACAATAATTTACCCTTCCTAGACTACTTAGTAACATGCCTTTCTAATGGTAACCTTTCCTTCATTGTGCATAAAAAACCCATTCACATAGGCAGATATATTCACAAACTTTCCTACCACCACCCCTCTCAATCTCAAGAGCATTGTTAAAACTCTAACCAATAGAGCCTAAAATCTTTGTTCCAGTGGAACCTCTCTTTCAACTGAATTCAACCACATACATAACACCTTCCTTTCTAATGGCTACAGTAATTACAAAATTAAAAAAATAATCAGTTCCTTCCCAATTCCTTGGCCATCGCTACAGAAGGATTTCAGAAATGCCACCACTATACCCTACATCCATAGCAGATTGGAAAAAATAGCCAGGTCTTTAAAAAAAAAAAAAAAAAAAGCACAATCTCTACACAGCTTTCAAGCCCACTGGAAACTTGCTGCCCTTATCCGTTCTCTCTCAGTGCCTGGAGTATATACAGTACCCTGTTCCTGCAAGATGGCTTACTTCAGAACAGATAGGTAGATCAGTGATCATCCGTTGAGAAGAACACAAATCATACATCTGCAATCACGACTACAGTCAATCTGGCCTTGCAGACAATGTACTGGATACAATCCACAGGATCTCTTGGAAGAAAACCATCATGCTCCACCATAGTAAATTTAAAAAGGAAAGACTGTTTTTTTAGAATCTGAAGCAGCACCCATAAATTAACCATCATCATCATCAAATTCCTGATATATACCCTTAATGGGTGTACAAGATATGATAGTACTACATGAAAAATTTACACCATTACTAACTATAAGGTAGTAAATTACAGTTAGTATTGTAAAATTTTCTATTTACAATTCCTATCTACAATTTTCCTCCAAATCAGTCTGTTACTTGTCAAGACTCCAATATTTTACTGTATCAATACACCTATATCTTCATCTGGGTCTTTTTCCTGCCAACCTGGCAGAGAACACTTGTTTTGCTAATCTTTCCTTTTCCATTCTACTTAAGTGACAATACCACCTGAGATTAGCTCTCCTAATGCATTCCTGGATGCTGACAATATCAAGTTCTTTCCTAATATCCTCATTATTAATATGATATTGCCATTGATGCCATTTGTTCACACCCCTAATCTTTCTCAGGACTCTCATATCTGCAGGCTCTAGTTTGGTCAAGTGTTTTACTTCTAACCCAGCTCTCAGATCCATAAGTTAAAACTGGTTTGAACACTGTCTTGTATACAGCTAATTTAGTCTTTTCACTAATTTCTCTCTTATTCCATATAAATTTATTTAGTTGACTTCCTACCATATCAGCTTTGTTGATTCGGTTGTCTATTTCCATATTTAATTTACCATCTTCACTAAAAATCGTGCCTAAGTAGTTGAAATGTTTTACTTCTATAAGTTCTCTATTCACAATGCATTTCATTGTCTTTTTAATGCTGATCTTCATACCATATCTATTACAACATTTATTCAATATAGTCAGGGAATCTTGCAGACTTGTAGCAGATTTATTTAGAAGTATAACACCATCTGCAATAAAGCAAAGAACTGAGATTAACACTTCCAATTTTGAAATCAGGTTTAATACCACTTTCCTTCATAATGTGATCCATATAGATAATGAATAAGAGAGGGGATAATGTACCTTGTCTGACACCAGATTTAACATTAAACCACCTTCCTGTACTTCCTTCAATTCTAACTGCTAACTTACAACTCAAATAAAGACTAAGTATTGCTTGATATAATGCCCCATTAACACCATATAGCTGTAGCGTTTTGAATAGCTTCTCTCTTGGATAAAATTGAATTTCATATTGAAAAGAATAACATATAAGAAAGTTTTAAAGTGAATAAAAGTTGGGCAGCTCTCAGATGTGAACTGTAGACTAAAATACACAAAGATTATTGAAGAAAAAATGAAAGAGTTTGAGAACAGGAATCAAACCTTGGAGATTCAGTGGCAAGCCTTGAAGAAAGCCCTGATTGACTCAGCTAGAGAGGCATGTGGTGAAGTTGTCTGCAAGGATAGAAAAATGAGAACTCCATGGTGAACACAGGAAGTTAAAGAGGCAGTGAAGGAAAAGAAGAAAGCATATCAAAAGTTCCTGGCAAATAAGTCAGCTTGTGCTCTTAGGGAATACAGAGACAAATGCAAGAATGCTAAACACTGTGTAAAATTAGCTAAACAAAAGTCATGGGAGGACTTTGACAAGAATATAGAAAATAAATATCAAGAAGGTAGCAAAATATTCTGGAGGTTGTTGAAGAAGTTTAAGAATAGAGGAAAGAGTGCTGTAAAAGGAGTTAGAAATGATAAAGGTGATATGAAAACGGAAGAAAAAAAAAAGATATCCTTGAAGTATAGAGTAATTACTTTCAAAAACTGCTAAATGAAACAAGCAGTGATGACAGCAGTGGTAAAAAACACTGACCAGGCATGCGGTCAGGAATACATATCCATACTTGAAGTAGAAAAAGCCATCAAATGCTTAAAATGTGGAAAGGCAGCAGGAGTAGATGATATTCAACCAGAAATGCTGAATTATGGTGGTATAAGAGTCTTACAATGGCTGCACTGCATAGTTCAGAAAGCCTGGACAGAGGGACGAATTCCCGATGATTGGAGTAGAGTTCTCATAGTCCCATATATATAAAAAGGGAAATAAAACTGAATGTGAGAATTACAGAGGTATTTCCCTACTGTGTGTTCCTGGCAAGATCTATACAAGTATACTTGAGAAACGGTTGAGAAGAATTGTGGAAGAAAAGAGTGAAGAAAAAGCTGGATTCAGGCCAAATACAGGCTGTCAGCATCAGATCTTCACTTTACGACAAATAGTCTAGAAAGCTTGGGAATATAACAAAGATCTGATATTCGACCAGAAATGCTGAAGTATAGATTATTCAAAGAATCTTCAGCAGCTCTAAAAAACGTTCCTAACCTCAACAAATTTGGGTGCATGAAACTACCCCAAATTTGGGAGACTTACATTATGAGAACTTCAGCCCAACTGCCAAGACTACCAAATTAGCCCACCAGAGGGCACCATTAGGACTTTAGGAACAATATTAGTTTCTTGCTTTCTTCCTCGTTTGCTTTGTGAGTGCCTGCGTGCACATACCATATCTTTATGTTCCTGAAGATGGCAGTGTGACGTTGCCGAAATATAGAAGTTATTCATTAAAGTTACCTTTAATTAATATACTTTATATGCGTTGTTAATTCCGTAAACTAATTACCAGTTATGTCTGACCAACGTATAAGCCTTGCTACTAGAATCATGATCATCCACGGAGATGCCATCGCACGAAAGGCCCGTCAATATGGCAAAATGAGGTTGAAGATATCAAGGCAAATAAATCGTCTGATGTTCCTAAAATGCTGCCGGGATAACAAAGTAATCCCTAATTGTGTTAAATTGAAGCACCGTTTTACTTCCGAGAAAGCTCTGCGCATTTATAATCGCACTAGTTTCGTCCTGTTAAGAGAACAAATTACGGCGACGCGTGTTCTCCTTGCCGACGAAAACAAAACCTTACGGGCACTAGAGGAAGAGCTTTCGAATACACTCAGCCGTGATCTATGGTCGATACTTTATGACGTTTCATGCGCATCGGCAAAAAAGAATTCGAAAAAATACGAAAACCTGATAAAGAATTCTATTTCCTTACCACAGCCACCACTCGACACTGTAGTCAACCTCTCGTCGGCAGTTTTAAAGCCTGAAGCACTCACCGCACTTGCACGTGGTCACAATTTCGCCCTAGCTCCTAAAAGAATACCTGCCGAAGAAATCATGATCCAAATAGAACGTGGGATTCGCAACCTGCCTAACCATATCGCCAACAACGTTAGACTGGATGTAGTCGGTGTTCTCACTAAAGCCAAACCTCCAAAAACCAACTTATCCAAAAACGAATATGCAGCCCTACAAGAATTGAAAAACAACAAAAAAATAGTAATCACCAAAGTGGATAAGGGGAAACGCCACTGTGGTGCTAAATCAAAAGGACTACAAAGGTAAGCTTAATACTTTAGTACTAGACCGTACCACTTACCCCCTATTGAATATAATCCTACCAGCTCACAGATTAGAACTCTCCACAGACTACTTAAGAAAGTCACTTCTTGGCCTGTGGAAGTCACTAACAAACTAAAACCTTACAACTCTAGACCCCCCCCCCCAGATTATATGGAGTCCCAAAAATACATAAACAAAATGTGCCATTATGTCCATAGTGAATGGCATTGATTCCCCCACATATAAATTAGCCAAACATTTAGCCGAAACGCTCACACACTATACTGGCAATACACCATCACACATAAAAAAACTCAGCCCACTTTAAAGCCAGTATAGAAAATCTCTCACTCCAACACACTGACATAATGGTCAGTTTTGACGTCTCCTCCCTATTCACTAATGTCCCACTCAAAGAAACTCTAGAGCTCATCCAAGCCAAGTTTCCTCCCGAAATCTCAGCCCTATTTCACTTCACAATGAACTCAGGTTATTTCGTTTGGCAAGGAAATTTCTACAAACAGATAGAGGGGACAGCCATGGGTTCTCCACTTTCCCCATCCTTGGCCAATTTCTTTATGGAGACCTTTGAAGAGAAAGCCTTAAACTCTGCCCCACAAAAACCCACTATTTGGCTTCGTTACGTGGATGATGTGTTCGCTATTTGGCCACATGGCTCAGACTCACTCCACTCCTTCCTAACACACTTAAACAACCAACACCCCAGAGTCCAGTACACCTTAGAAAAAGAGGAAAACAACACTCTCCCCTTCCTAGACACTTTAATCACCCACCAGCTTGATGGATCTTTGGTTTTCTCTGTTTACAGAAAACCCACCCATACTGGCAGATACATTCAGCAGCAATTCCCCCCCCCCCCCTCACAACAATATGGGGTTATAAAAACACTATATAACAGAGCAAAATTAATCTGCTCAGATGACAAGGCCCTAACTACTGAACTAAACCACATCCTCAACACTTTCTTAGCCAATGGCTATAACCCCAAAAAAATCCAAAAAATACTAAAGCCAGTAAACCACAACCCCCACCCCCTCCACAATAAAGATTACACCAAGTCTATCACCATCCCCTACATCCAGGGCGCCTCTGAGAAAATAACCAATATCCTCAGAAAATATGACCTTACTTCTTGTTACAGACCATATAAAAAGTTGGCATCCCTTATCCACTCTACCAAAGACCAACCACTTCCCCTAGACCTACCTGGTGTATACCAGGTCCCTTGCAGCTGCAAATTGTCCTACTTTGGCCAAACAGGCAGAACAACAAATATCAGGATTTCAGAACATAAAGACTACATCCAGTTTCACCAGTACAGCCGCTCTGGGCTGGCAGACCATGCCTTAGATACCCACCATAAAATTCGTTGGAAGAAAACAAAAATAATACATCGCAGCAAGTTTAAATACGAAAGATTATTCAAAGATTCTTCAGCAGCTCTAAAAAACGTTCCTAACCTCAACAAATTTGGGTGCATGAAACTACCCCAAATTTGGGAGACTTACATTATGAGAACTTCAGCCCAACTGCCAAGACTACCAAATTAGCCCACCAGAGGGCACCATTAGGACTTTAGGAACAATATTAGTTTCTTGCTTTCTTCCTCATTTGCTTTGTGAGTGCACATACCTGCGTGCGCATACCATATCTTTATGTTCCTGAAGATGGCAGTGTGACGTTGCCGAAATATAGAAGTTATTCATTAAAGTTACCTTTAATTAATATACTTTATATGCGTTGTTAATTCCATAAACTAATTACCAGTTTATTTTTTCAATCCTGTTATATAACTTGATTTCTTTTATAACCTGATTCTTGTAAAGTTTTAAGAGATATACTCCTAATGCATTAGAATTCACTGCATACAATATGATAATATTATGTCTGAGATCTTTATGTTGTGTCAAAGTATTCTGAATATATTATCCTTTAATTAGCAAGGCTATATTTTTTGAACAGCAGGTATGATCAGTGAATTAGAAAATGTTAAAAGATAACATGATGAAATAAGGTATTCTTGAGAAGAGAGAGTAAATAACTAAGATTAGGTCAAAAATGTGAAGAAACAGAAAAGATATAGACCAGGAAAAGTCAAATGAAGGGAAGCTGAAGACAGCAGACAGTTTCTTTTTCCCTGAATTATTTCATAAGATCATTAAAGATTCTTTGCAGACTGAATCAAGGCCTAAAACTGGTGAAAAACGTATGTGAAATGGGGTTGGACTATACTATAGATAGAATCAAAATTGATCTGGTCAGTCAGTATTGAATTATAGGTGAAATAATATAAAGGCATCTGACATTTACAGATTTCTGTTTTTTTGTTAACAGCTTGAGATTCCATATGGAATCCACAAATATGTAGAACTTTTAAAAATCCCTCCTTACTCACAACACATGCTACAAGGAATTTATGAGTCTTCCCCCATCTGCTCCTACATTACTAAATGATTTAATGAAATAATCCAGCAAAACAGAAACTATTCAATCAGACTAATTCTAATGCTTCCTCTGATATTCTATCTCCTACCTATCATATCATACTCCCAACTTAACACTTTCTTTATTTTCTTTTCTCTCTTCTGCTACCCCCTAATCACCACCACCAAATAATCTTTTCTACTTGCTGTATGGATCTAAATGCTATCAGTGAACACCTATAGTCATCAACTAACTTATCATACTATTATATTCTTTTAAAATTTTGTAGTCTTGGTGTATATGACTCTGAGACCATAGTGATGCTAACTAAATATAATTTTGTAATTATCAAATTATATTTCATGAAATACTGAATGACAAATACACTTTTTTGAAAGGGGAGAAAAATGAAAATCATGCTGAATATTTGTATTCTACAAAAGTCTTTGCATATTTCTCTGAGTGACAAAATTAAATCAGGCTTAAAACAATATAGCAATAAATAAAGCTGCCAAAATATGTCAATATTCTAATCCGTAAACTAATCAGTTCCTTTTAATCCAGTCCACATACCTCAAGGATTAAATGTATTTGTATTCAATACATTCCAAAATTATGACAATACATTCCGAACTTATGACAAAATGCAAACTAGAAAATTACCTGTTTATTACATGCACTAATATACTACATTTAACAACAACTGATCAATACTACTATAAAAATATTTTCATCTTCATATATGCCACTAATTCAATTCATGCAAAAGCTTTCTCCATTATAATTAAAGCACATGCTATTTTGTAAACATTAAAGTTTCAATATGCAAAAATTTTTCTACTTCATTTATTTAAAAGTAATTGCACTGCAAACCCAAAATACTAAATAGGGACACACTTAACTAAGAAGAACGTTAGTAAGTAACACTTACGACGTAATC
The DNA here is from genome assembly GCF_054136105.1 of Typopeltis vanoorti. NCBI lineage: Eukaryota > Metazoa > Arthropoda > Arachnida > Uropygi > Thelyphonidae > Typopeltis > Typopeltis vanoorti. The sequence continues at coordinate 81,936,359 of NC_143568.1, forward strand.
CTGTACATGCAAGGAGCAGGCAGATTCATCAAGAAGAAACGAAAAAAGGGACAAAATTAGTTACAGATATTAAAAAAAAAAAATTAAATTAAAAATCCATGTTAGTCACTATTAATACATGCAAATTAGGGAAGCAAAAAATCTAATAAGATGGTTATGACAAAATGTTATAAAAGTTGTTAAAATAAATGTAATTTTCCATAGAAATTCCAATAACTTTTCAAGTTTTATACTTACCAACCAGACTTATTTTCTTACCTCAGCATTATAAAACTTAGTCTTGATATCCAATGGCTTTAAAACCTAATTCAATATGAACATATTGCAGTATGTCATTTACATTTGATAACTATAAAAATGACTGATTGTTAGTGAAAATGGGAATTACAATTTTCTGTAATTAATTTACTTCAATTTTCTAATTTTAATAAACAACTTAAGCATTGGCAGATTTTTATTTTATTTTATTTTTTTAATTTTTGCATTTATAGTCCTCTTGCCTCCTCTCATAATTAGTATACATGTCTACTGAGAGCACATAGTGAAGTTATTATATATCTTATTTATCTTATATATGTTATATCTTATCTGATGGCAAACCTTTTCCTTTCATATCAAAACACTTACTTTCTGGCCATGGATTAAAATTATGCTAATAAAACAATTAAAATGAAAATAATGAAAACTTTAAAATAGACAGGAACAAGGGGGGGGGGGGCTGAAAAGTTCTAATAAACACTTAGAACAAAAATGATATTAATTAAGGCAAATAATATAACCACAATAAAGAACATATATTAAAACCTTTAACCCCCATGTTTCATCAAATTGTAATAATTTGTTCTTTTTCTTTTAGGGTATATAAGAAGATGTGGCAGAGATTTTGAAGAAATTTGAAGACAAAGGTGTGGGTCAATATCAAGTTTTTCATCCCAGGATATCCAACAGTTGCCAGATGGGTCGCCAAGTTTAAAATTGGGCATCCTAAGATGACAGATGCCCCTAGGTCAGGAAGATCTTCCACAGTAATCACATCTGAAACATCGATGCAGTGCATGCCATAATCCTTGATAATAGATGAATACCAGCCAAAAAATTCTGATTTTGAGGATATCCAAAGAATGAGTTGGGGTCATTACCCACCAACATCTCGGCATGCAGAAGCTCTCAGCAAAGTCGGTCCCCAGATGTTTGAATGCCAACCAAAAGTGAGAACATGTGCTTTCATCTCAAGGTATTGTGGATCATTTTGAGAAATCAGGTGCAAATATTTTGGCTCATATTGTGACTGCTGATGAAATATGGCTTCATCACTATGATCCAGAGACCAAACAACAGTCAGTGGAGTGGAGATACAAAGATTCACATTGGCCAAAGAAGTTCTGAACTCAAAAGAGAGCAGGGAATGTTCTTATCATTGTCTTTTGAGATATGGATGGTATAATCCTTACCAAGTTCCTGTACCTCGAAAAAGATGAAACTGTTATAGCAGCAGTTCATTGAATGAAGAAGGAAACAGAACAGAGGTGTGTTGCTTTTGCTCATACAATACAAAACTTAGGCTTTCAATGTCTGCCTCACCCACCCTATTCACAAGACCTGACCTCATCTGACTATTTCCTATTCCCAAATTTAAAGAAACACTTGAAAGGAATAAAATTAACCAGAGATAATGAAGTCATATTTGCAGCTGAGGATTGGTTTTGTGCAACAAGGGAAAGACTTTTTTTCTCAGAGGATTGCAAATGATGCAAATGCATTGTAACAAGTGTATAACAATTCGTGGAGAATACGTAGAATAATGTGTAAGTTACATGGTTCTACCACATTTCTTCATGGTCATTATCATAACTTTTCAGCACACACTCGTATATGAAGTGCATTATCCATGTGAAGCACCTATATAGAACAAGTAAACCTTTTTAATATTTAGGCACTGTTTAAGAAACAATTTTTTAGTAAAGATGGCAAAATAAATATAGAAATAAACAATAGCATAAGCAAATCTAGTAAGGTGTGGAGCCAGTTCAATAAAGTTATTAGGAATAATGAGAGAAATTAACCACAAAATCAATTTTAAATTACAAACCTGAGATTAGGTCAGAAATAAAGCAGTTGATCACAGACTATAGGCTAAAGATATCAGAGATGAAAAATTTGTGGAGAGAACACGTTGGCCTAGTTGGCCGAATGGTTAAACATATATCCACTCTCCAACCAAGAAGGAAATGAATTTCATTGCAAGGTGTAAGATATGGCCAACACCCAGATTACTACAGGCCTGAAGTGTCTTAAAGAAGTTTCGTGTTTGGTTTGAAACTTCAGAGCAAGGTTTGAAACTTCAGAGCAAGGTTTCCAAGATCATGTACAAATTTATTTTTACCTGATCTTGGAAATTAAAAAAAAAAATACAAAACAAAAACCAACCTTTCATGAGTGGTGGTCACATAAAGAAGTTAACATCCATGGCAAAATCATATTAAAAATGAAAATATTAGAAAGAAACTAAACACTGTTAGTATTCAGGAATTTGTGATCAAAGATAATCTAAGGTGATAAATCACTTCAACAGAGTGGATGAAGAAAGGTTAGTAAAAGGTGGTTAGTAGTATCTTAGAAAACCAAAATTTAAGATACTGACAATATTGGAGTTCTCATAAACAACATATTAATTTTAAGGAAAATTGTTAATAGGAAGCTGGCAATAATGTAAACACATGGTACTTAACATAGAATTTTGTACATCCCCTGGAAAAAATTCAATGGATATCCACCCATGGGCAAGGTGCTTGTGCCATGTAATGAACTATGTTTTATGTTTTTAACTATGTAGCTAGTATAAATTGGAGGAATATGATGCTCCCAAGGTGCATCATATTCAACTGTATCTATGTAAAATGACTACGAGAAGGGAACTGATGGAATTTGAAAAAGGCACTGTGATAGGATGACATGTTTCAGGCCTATCTGTTCGGCAAATTGGGCCATTTCGAGGTCAACAAGCAGTGATCCCATACTGAGATAGAATCACAGAGAAACCTTCATTCGCCAGCCGACATGTTGAATGCAGAGTTCTGGGCACTGACTAGAACACGAATCTGCACAAAAACATTCACAACCAAGGCTCACAGCATGGGTTTCCACAGTAGAGCTGCAATATGAAAGCCCCACATTACCCAAACCAACATGCAGCTGCACAACTGTCCAGGACCTCATTACATGCCTACAAGAAGAATGGTACAAAATTCCCATTGATCGTTATCATATGTTTGCGGAAAGTATGCCCTGTAGGATTGTCGCAGTCATTGTGTAGTGAAAGAAGATCCTACATCTTATTAAGGTGGGTGCCATGGCTGTTTGTTCCTCACACTACGGTATCCATTGACTTCTTTCCAAGAAGTGAATCGGGAATTCAATAATTATAATAAAATACTGAGATTGTATCATGCTGATAGTACATCTGAAAGAGCATTATCTGCAGCCAGACTAAGTGAAAAATAATGTGCCAACCGAGATAAACTTACTTCGTGTCATATCCTCTAAGTATACAGCAATCCCTTGATTAATGCACCCCTGATTAGTGCATTTTTGATTAGCGTGTTCATTTTTTTCAATACCCAAATTCGATTAGTGCACTTCTAAAATTCGATTAGTGCACCTATATACATCTTAAAAATAATTGTTACAGATTTAAAAAATTTTCGATCTATACATTTTTTATGGCTAACTATTTTAAAAAATCGCTCACCAGGATGAAATAATTTAGTTACCACTTTGAAACATTTTACAGAGCTATTTTTTAATGGAATACTACACTATTTCCATGTACACTATGTTCCAAATTTACCACCAAAATTTATGTCATCTGCTTCTTTACATAGCATTTTGCTGATCATATCTTGTGCAATTGTTTTCCGTATTTTTTTATTTTAAATTATTTTCCTAACCTTTAATCATGAGTAAAAGAATTAGTGAGCAAAAAACAGAATTGTGAAAATGATTCAAAAAGTAATCTGATTGAAAGAAAAACTTGAAATAATAAAGAAAAATGAACAAGGCGAGTCCAGAGCAAAGATAGGACAAATTTAATTTACCTATTTTTGTGGACAAAAGTCCACAAAAATAGGTAAATTGAATCAACTGCTGAATACAAAGAGAAAGGTAAGGCTGCTTAAAGTTCATCATGCATGCACTGAAAATGATTGAATTAGATAGACTTCTTTTCACATGGATCGAAGATTGTAACCAAAAACTGATCCTGCTAAACACTGGCCTTATTAAATCAAAAGCATTGTCTCTTTTTAACCTGGAAAGAAAGGGCTATCAATGATGGAAAAGAAGAAGAATTCCATGTTAGTGCTGGGTGATTTGAGCGTTTCAAAAAGAGAAATAGCCTACATAATGTTCTAATCACAGGTGAAGCTGCAAGTGCAGATAAGGAGATATCCAGAGATTTTGAAGAAAATTGTGTAAGAAGAGGATTATTGTCTCCTTCTTAATGTCGATTAAACTGGCCTTTTTTTAGAAGCGAATGCCTTCCAAGACTTTTCTAGCCAAATCGGAGAAATCTTAGCGTGGTTATAAAGTCGCAAAGTCAAATGAAATTACTGCTTCCATGCGAGCCATTTGGAAGTACATTCTTTCACATTGTGCAAATGATTTTAGAGGCTTTTCAAATGAATCTAAGTTAATTAAATCTCAGAAGTTGAGTGATTCCGATCTGCTAAATTTAGATGCAGTGGGAAGATCCTGAAGAATATGAAGAAAATTTAATCACTGATAAGCCCAAAGAAGTTTCACAGAAACAATCTGAAAATAGTTTTCATACAGTTGAAGTTTTTAAGCAGCAATGCAGAGACTGACCCTGGTGAAGAGAGAACCAGTAAAATTTGCAGAAGAAGCAATAGGGCCATACCGTCAGCTGTATTATTCTGCTTCTTTGTTAAGAAGCAGAATTAAATTTATATTCTGAATATGTTTTATTCTCTTTCAGCTTCATAGTTTTTCTTTAACTAAGCTCTGAGACATATCCTAATTCTTTTATAAAAAAAATTAAGGGTCAAAAAAGAAATTTGAGGAACGAATTATGCATTTTCCATAGGTTATTATATTCGATTAGTGCATTTTCGATTAATGCGCCTGTTTAAAGAACGCATTAGGCACATTAATCGAGGGATTGCTGTACATCATTTGGGTGCTTTGGAATGTTTGCACTTTGAAAACTAGGCTCACATTTTGTTAAAAGTCTATAAACAAGTTCAACATTAATCATAGAATCTTGTACATTCTTTGAGAGAGTACACACATCAGGAATCAGATAATAATAAAGCAGCATGATTGTATCATGCTGCTAGTGCATCAGAAAGAGGCTTATATGCAGCCAGATTATATGATAAATGGTGTGCCTGCCGAGAAACGCTTACCTAGTATTATATCCTATATTATGTATGCTTGGGCAGTTGGGAATGTTTGCACCTTGGAAACTCATCATATCTTGCTAAAAATCTGTAAGCTTTATACCTCAACATTACAATCCTGAAATAATCCAGAATATCAAGCTTTCAACAGGTGTGTTTCAGAAAGGCAAACAGAACCACTGTTTACAGGTAGTAGATGATGACAAATAGAGTCAGGAAACAGCTTTCAAAGACATAACCAAAAAGCAACCTTAAGGCCTTGTAGGCTTAGATGTGATGGCAACCTTCAACATTTAAATTACCTTTATACTCAGTATATATACTAAAAGAGGCAAAACTTTGCTGAGGACAGTCAAATGTTTCTCATCCACACATATCTGTTAGTTTAAGCTGAATTCCTCACTTTCTTTAGTATGATGATGATGATTTTTCTAATATAAGTTAATTTTTGCTAATAAATGGAAAGATATACACATACTGGCCACTGAATAAAAAACTTTTATTTAATACTGCATTGAACCTCCTTTAGCCCGAATTACAACACATATGTGGTTTGGCATAGATTCCACAAGCTGTTGGATTGCATCTTGGTCTATTACATACAAGGTGTTCACCAGACAGTTCTCTAACTGGCTCAGATTTGACAGAAGAGGACTTTGCTCCTACATCTGTTTTTCTAACATGTTTCATACATTCTCAAAGGAGTTCAGATCCAGGCTTTGTGGTGGCTAGGGAAGATGATGGAAATTGCTATCATGCTAGCTGAACCACTACTGAACAATTCTTATGCAATGGACAGTAGTTTTCCCATCTTTATCTTCCTTAATGTTTCTTCAACCTCTGCCAGACTTATTCCTTATCTTTCTCATCACTTTATATATTGGAACAGTAATCCCCTTGGTGCAATCAGCAGGTATCACCTTATTTCTCGAGATTAATCTAAAGATGTTACATAACCATTTTAGTCCCATACCATCAGAAGCTCCGATTGTGTGGATAGATTGGGTCGCCCGCGATGAGTCTTTGGACTCCAAGGAGGTGCCTATATTATAATAATAATGTGCATCACTACGTATTCTAGGCAACTATTTAAACCTTGTAAACACAACCTCAAAGTTCTGGAGGTGGTTTCATGGTGTGGGACATGTTCTGTTGGTATGGAATGGATCCTCTGACATTGCTGCAAGGTCAGGTGTACTCCAAGGAATATCTGAACATTGTTGTTGATCAAGTCATCCTACAATGTTGACTTTTTATCCATGAAACACTCATCACCTGCAGGATCAAAAGTGAATATTGTTCAGATATTCCTTGGAGGATACCTGACCTTGCAGCAATATCAGAGGATCCATTCCATACCAACAGAACATGTCCCACACCATGACACCACCTCTAGAACTTTGAGTTTTGTTTACAAGGTATGCTTGGTTATTTTTCACGGTATTAACAACACCACATGCACTTTTATCACAAAGATGTTTTATGAACGCTTATATTTCGCTGATTTTCAACTCAGCATCATCAGAGCACAACACACTTGTATATGCAACAGTGAGTGAGTGGAGTGAAACAATATAATTGCAAAAGACAAAAGATCTAAAGTCCTATTTTTGGCGCCCTCTAACAAAAAAAAAAAAAAAAAGCAGCTATCCAGGAGTTTTTCTTAGGATAACCATCTCCCAAATTTTTGGCAAATTATTGCAACCGTATTTGTTAAGGTTGGGAGAATTCTTCAAAGCCATTGCTGACTCAAAAAACAATCTTTCAGATCTATAACGACTCCTAAATAGCACATTCGTTTTCCTCCATCTAATCCAGTGTGAAGGAGTGTCCAAAGCATGGTCTGCCAGTCTTGACTTGCCATAGTAATAGTAGCGAATGTATCTTTCATGTTCTTCCAGGTGGATGTTCACTGATCTTCCTGTTTGCCCATAATAGGCCAAGTCACAGTCACAAGGAACTTCATACACTCCTGGGTGTGCTAAAGGGTGAAGTTTATCCTTAGGCGAGAGGATCAGAGTTGCAAGATTGACATGAGGTTTGAAAGTGGTGCGAAGGCCATGTTTCAACAATACTTTGGCTATCTTTTCTGATGTGCCTCTGATATAGGGAATAGAAATGGTCATATTGTATTCTTGTGTATTAGGGGAGGGCAGAGTAATGGGCCTATGTAGTATTTTATCTATTTTGTAGGGATTGCAACCATTGGCTAAGAACGAATGGCGCAGGTATTGGAGTTCAGTGGTCAGAGCTGTATCATTGGAACAAATGGCTCTGCGTGTAAGTGTTTTTAAAATGCCATACTATTGGACTGGATGATGTGATTGCTTATGTAGGTATCTTCCTGTGTGTGTAGGCTTTCTGTAAATAGAAAAAGATAGCGATCCATCTGAAAGGCGGGTGACTAATGTGTCAAGAAATGATAAACAGTTATTTGATTCTTTTTCTACTTTGAAGTGAATTTTGGGGTGTTGGGTGTTTAGGTATGTGACAAAAGCATCCAAAGCGTCTTGTCCATGGGGCCAGATGGCAAACACATCATCTACATAACGTAACCACACTTGTGGCTTGTATGTAGCTGTGGTGAGTACTTTGTTTTCAAAGTGTTCCATGTAAAAATTTGCCAACGGGGGAGAGAGGGGGGAACCCATAGCAGTACCATTAATCTGTTTGTAGAATTTTCCTCACCATGTAAATCTGAATTTTTGAAATAATTCAAAAATTCAAAATCGTGGCTCCAGCCAGACAGGCACTTAGAATAAGCCCTTCATCAAACTCTGAAGGATTCTTTGTTTTTCCCATTGTGATCAACACTGTTGACTTTCTGACCATCAACATTTTTAAATAGTTGCCTAGAACACATAGTGATGCACATTATTATTATTATTATGATATAGGCACCTATGTGGAGTCCAAAGACTCATTGTGGGAGACCCAATCTATTCACACAATCGGAGCTTTCTGGTGGTAGAGAACTGATTAATCTTAAGAAGGGAGTACAGTAATTATAGAGGAATAACATTACTGTGTCACTGTGCAAAGATATATAAAGGTATAACAGCAACCACCACCATCATCATCATCAAATTCCTGATATATATATATACCCTCAAGGGATGTCTATATGGATCATATTATGAAGGAAAGTAGCATTAAACCAGATATCAAAATTGGAGGTGTTAATCTCAGCTCTTTGCTTTATGCGGATGATATTATACTTCTAAATAAATCCACTACACGTCTGCAAGAATCCCTGACTAAACTGAATACCTGTTGTAATAGATATGGTATGGAGGTCAGCATTAAAAAGACAAAGACAATGAAAATAGGCAGAAACATTGAAAATATCAACTGCATTGTGAATGGAGAACTTATAGAAGTAAAACATTTCAGCTACTTAGGCAGGATTTTTAGTGAAGATGGTAAATTAAATATGGAAATAGACAACTGAATCAACAAAGCTGGTATGGTAACTGAATAAATTTATATGGAATAAGAGAGAAATTAGTGAAAACACTACGTTAACTGTACACAAGACAGTGTTCAAACCAGTTTTAACTTATGGATCTGAGGCTGGGTTAGAAGAAAAACACTTGACCAAAGACTAGAGACTGCAGATATGAGAGTCTGAGAAAGATTAGGGGCATGAACAGATGGCATCAATAGCAATATCATATTAAAAACGAGGATATTAAAGAAGGAACTTGACATTGTCAGCATCCAGGAATACATCCATACCACTTGAGATTAGCAGAGCTAATTTCAGGTGGTATGGTCACTTAAACAGAATGGGAGAGGAAAGAGTAGCAAAAAAGTGTTCTCTGCTAGGTTGGTAGGAAAAAGACCCAGAGGAAGACCAAGATATAGGTGGATTGATACAGTAAAAAAGTGCCTTAGAAGACAGAAATATAAGACCTGATAATATTGGAGTCTTGAGAGGTAACAGACTGATTTGGAGGAAAATTGTAAATAGAAAGTTAGTAATGATGTAAATTTTTCATGTAGTATTATCATATCCTGTATAACAGCAACAAGAATAAGAAATAAAACTGAAGGTCTAAGAGAAGAGTAGTTTTTGGCTTTAGCAAACGGTGATCAACTGCTGATCTGATTTTCGCTGTTTGAGAAATGATGAAAGACACTGGGAATTTGGAAAAAACACGTTAATTGCATTTCTGGATTTGGAAAAGCCTTTGAGTTCAATGGGAAAAAAGTCTAAAAAAGTTTGGAAAAGATAGTCATAAAGCACATGCATGTTAAGTCTAAATTTGGTAATTCAGAGTGGTTTACACTTTAAAATGGACTGTGACAAGGAATTGTCTTATCTCCATTCTGTTCATTGTGGTTAATAGTGTACTAGATGCAGTTAAATGATCAGAAAGGAGAAACAGTTGTGTTTGTAGATGATGTGGTGATTTGGGCACACACATTCAGAAGAACTACAGAAGACACTATACAGATGGAACAGCATGACAAAGAATTATGGTTTACATATTAATAACAGGAAGAGTGAAAGCATGGTTTTAAATCATAGTTGAAATGTAAACATTAATGGTCATAGACAGGTACAATTTCACAGGGGCAAACTGTTTATTTAACAGTGTAAATAGTCTGCTTTTGGACAGTGAAGTCCTACTGAAGTGCAAACTTTTGATTAACAAAAGTTACTTTTTGCTCATTTTTGATTTATGCAGCACAGACATGGAGACTAACTAAAAGAGATATGAACAGAATATAAGCAATGAAAATGAAAGTTTTAAGGACAATGTTGGAAAAAACAAGGAAAGACAAATATGAAATGTGGACATTAAGAATAGTTTAGAACTAAAAAGTGTTGATGAAATTATTATGAACTCTCGCTTGAAGTGGTTTGAACATCTAATGAGAATGAATTTAGAAAGAATGCCAAGAAGAATGTATGAAATGAGGGAAGAGACCAGATAAGAGTAGATCTAGAAAAAAGAAACCTGAATGTTTACCATGGTACCACGTTTGTGAAGGAAGAATTTGGGAGGACAGGAAGAAATGGAAGGATATGATCTGCCCGGCCTGACATTTTCTGTTCAAACAATCGCTGCTAAAGAAGAAGATATCAGTAGCTCATGGGAACCAATGAAGAAATACTTATTAGCAGCAATGGCAAGTTGTATACCTCAAGTGAATGACCATTGAAATCAAAAAAGAACTGCAGATGAAAAAGAGGTTATGCAAAAAGTATAAGAAGAGAAGTGGAGAGCAGTTCCATGAGAAATATAAGACTCAGGCTAGAAAAGTGATTACCACAGTAAGGAAATCAAAACTTGAATATGAGAAGAGATTAGCTCTGGGATCTAAGAAAAATCCAAAGGAATTCTTTCATTATGCAGCCAGCAGGATGAGAAATAATTGGGGAAGAATGGCGATGTCAAATAAAAATGAGAGTTGAGTGATTAATGTAGATGACACAGTGGAGTTATTTAATGATCACTTGATTGGGCATTTCAACTGGGAAAATTAAATTTTAGTACTAGATGGATTGGGAAGGAGTCAAAGATTAGAAGTGCACAAAGAGAAATGTGTTTTGAATAAAGCACTGTTGATGTCAATAAGGCAATAGGATTGGATGGGATTTTGCTATGTGTTTAAGAGAATGTGTTAAAAAATGATATTTGCATTGACCTGGCTCTTCAGTGAAAGTCTGCCTATGGGAAAGGTGCCCAAGGAGTAAAAGGAGAGCAAGATAGTGTCACTGTAGTAATAGCACTATAGGCCAGTTTGCATTTCTTTTGTAGTTCTTAAGATTTTGGAGAAATTAGACAGATTATATATAGCACAGAGCAGATAAAGGTATGTTGTCATATCTACGAGCATCAGCATGAATTTGTCAAGGGATATTCTTGTTTCAGTAATATGATTGCCTTTTTTAATAAAATAACAGGAGCAGCTGATGAGGAAAAGACATACAATGCCATTTTTTTGGATTTTCATAGGCATTTGACAGGGTGCCACATGATAAGCTGATATTTAAATTAGGTATAGATATCAGGTTAGTGAAATGGAATGGACATTAGCCACCTGACAGATACCAGAGACTTGAGTATGAAGAGAAAAGAAGCAAAAGGGCCACAAATAGGATTCCACAGCACTCAGTACTGGCACCTCTACTGTTCAACCTACAGTTGGATTACAGGAGGATATTCAGTTGTTTGTATGATGTGAAGCTGGGAAGGGTTATTAGTAACGGTGCTGATGCGATGGCCCTTCAGAAAATTTGAATAAGCAGGACAGATGAGAAAATGAATCGGATATCAGTTTGGTGTTAAACAGTGATGTAACGAGGATATCAGTTTGGTGTTAAACAGTGATGTAACGAGGATATGAAGCATCGCTGGCGTCTAACTTGTGTCTCCCTAACCCAAAAATGACAAAAATATTATACGTTTTTGCACCCCAATCCTAGTTGCGCCCGTGGCAGGCGCCTCTTTCGGCACGCCCTCGTTAAGGCACTGTAACTAAATATAAGATTTTGAGATCTGGGAACCACCAATGAGAGGCTACATACTCTATTGGTGGAATTGTACTAGAGGGAGTGAAGGAGGCAAGCAATCGCAAGGCAATTATCAATAGAAATTTGAAGTTTAGGAATGTATTGAAAAGGTGATGAAGGTAACCAAGAGGATTGTTGCAATACTGATAAGGATGTTGAACAACAGAGATAGAAGAGTGATGATTCCTTTGTAGAAAGTTCTGATCAAACTGCATCTGGATTATCATGCTCAGATTATCACTGGAATTTGAAAGAGATAAATTAGCCCTGGAGAGGGTGCAGAGGCTGATAACAAAAAATGATATTAGGACTGTACAATGTTAGCATGGTGATAGGCTGAGGACATGTGAACTGCAGAGTTTAATCAACAGAAGATGAAGAGATGATATGATTTAAACTATTGAGAAGTAGTTACAAGATTAACACCAGAGAAATCTTTCATACAGCAGAACAGGGTGAAGGAGCAAAGACAAGTGAACATCTCTAAAAGCTAAGTATAGAAATAGTGAGCAAGAGAATGAGATGTAGCTTTTTTTTTTTTTTTTTTCATGGAGAGTAGCTGGACAATGGAATGCACTTCCTGATAGAGTGGCAAGAGCACAAATTGTAAAGAAGTTTAAGGAGTGGTATGACAGACTGTTGCCTAAAATGGACCATCCATGATGAGTCTTGTGGCTTCATACAGTCACATAATAACAAGATTCATTATCATCAAATTCTTGACAAGGTTCATTATCATCAAATTCTTGACATGTGCATCTCAGGGAGAGGAGATACAAGATATTACAATAGTACTATATGAAAAAAGATAAATCATTACTAACTTCTTATCAACAATTTTCCTCCAAATTAATCTATTATCTGTCAGGACGATAATTTTGTCATGTTAATTTCAGCCTTCTAAGGCACTTCTTACTGTATCAATCCACTTACATCTCAGTATTGCTGTGGGTCTTTTTTTCATCCCATCATGGCAAAGAACACGTTTTACTAAACCTTCTTTGTCTCATTCTGTTTATGTGACCATACCACCTGAGATTAGCTCTGCTAATACATTCCTGAATGCTATCAATATCAAGTTATTTCCTAGGTGGAAGTTTTTTCACTTAGTTATACTATAAATTAAAGATACAGTACCAAGAAATTATATACTTGGTTTAATCCTTTATCCAAGTGTAAGCAAACAAAGTTTGCGCCTGAAGTATTTTCAGGACTGGGGCAACTCGTATAAGGAAGCTAAGACTTCACATCACTTGCCTTAGTAACTCATAATGCAAAGCACATCTCCTTGCGTACATGTATAATGCTATGCATTATGGGAAGAGTCACTACCCAGACCAGTTTAGACCTATGTTGAGGTCTCTTCAGTGGGAGCCAGACCCAGAGGTGATGCTAAGGTTGAAGAAATGCAGAAATCATATTTTCATATACCAGTTGCCAAAAGTCACACCTTATTATTAAATTACTCTGGATTAGAGAAAGTTGTTGGAAATTTTTTCACTTGGCTATACTATAAATTAAAGATACCAAGAAATTATATACTTGGTTTAATCCTTTATCCAAGTGTAAGCAAACAAAGTTTGTGCCTGGAGTATTTTTTGGCACCTTTTGGCAACTCGTATATGAAAATATGACTTCTGCATTACTTCAACCTTAGTATCACCTCTGGGTCTGGCTCCCACCGAAGAAACACCTCAATAAAGGTTGAAACTGGTCTGGGTAGTGACCCTTAACATAATGCATATCATTATACATTTCCACAAGGAGATGTGTTTTGCATTATAGGATACTAAGGCAAGAGATGTGAAGTCATATGAAAATACACTTGGATAACGGATTAAACCAAGTATATAATTTCTTGGTATCTTTAATTTAAAGTTCTTTCCTAATATCCTGATTTTCAATACGATACTGCTATTGATGCAACTTTGCTTTCCTAATCTTTCTTAGAACTTTCACATCTGTAGACTCCAGTCTTTGATGAAGAGGGCTTGATCAAAGTTTTATTTCTAACCCAGCTCTCAGAGTCATGAGTTAAAGTCAGTTTAAATACCGTCTTCTGTATATAGCTGGTATATTTGTTTCAGCTAATTTCTTTCTCATTCCACATAAATTTATTAAGTTGACTTCCTACCATTCCAGAATTGCTAATTCTGTTGTCTATTTCCATATATAATTTGCCATCTTCACTAAAAAATTGTGCTCAGAATAGATGAAATGTTTTACTTTTTCTATAAATTCTCCATTCAAGATGCAGTTTTTTTTTTTCAATATTTCTGCCTATTTTTCAGGTATCTGTGTCCTTTTTTTTTGCAGATTTTCACACTAAATTTATTATAGCATTTATTTTGTTTAATCAGGAAATCCTGTATTGGATTTATTTAGAAGTATAACATCATCCACATAAAATAAAGAGATTAGATCAGGTTTAATACCACTCTCCTTCATAATATGATCCATGTAGATTATGAATAACAGTGAAGATTTTGTGCACTCTTGTACTCAAATAAAAACCTGTCATATTCTTTTTGCAGATCTGCAAAACTTAAATACAGATCCTTGTTATGTTTCCATTATTTCTCAAATAGTTGTCTTAAAGTGAAAATCTGATCAAGACAACCTCTATTTGGCAGGAATCCAGCTTGTTCTTCTCCAACTCCATGCCACAATTTTTCTTAGCCTTTCTCAAGTACACTCACATAAATCTTACCTGAAACTCAGTAGGGAAATTCCTCTGTAATTCTCATATTCAGTTTTAGTTTTCTTTTTCAAAGATGGGTACTATGATAGAGAGAGAGAACTACCAATTTGACCCTCTGATCAAGCCCTCTGAATTAAACAGCATAGCCATGTAAAACTTTCATACATCCATCTCTGAGTTGACTATGAATGGTCAAATATTATCAACTTCAACTGTCTTTTCACATTTCAGGTTTTTGATGGCGTTTTCCATATATGGATCAATTTATATGCCTGTTTTCAAACAAAGTTTTTCTTTTCAAAACAATCTATTGTCTCTTTTATTCCATCTTATATTCCAATTAATAAAAGTCAATTGAAAAAATTATACTCAAAATCCACAGCAGCTATGTATTTTGCAAAAATTAAAGGATATGTGGAAGGAAATTGAAACTGGAGAGAGAGAGAGAGTGTATCAAATGTTTCAAAAGTGAGTACCTATTAGGTGAAAAGAACAGAGTAAATGTTAGTAGAATGGATAGTATCGATGGTAAGATGGAAAATGTTGGAATTGGCAAATGTGCAGCCATGGAAACAAGAAGAACAAAATGGACATAAATAAAGAAACAGTGTGCTTGAATGTTATCCTTCACAGGACAAAGTGCAAAATTGAAAACTTGCAGAAGTGGCAAGAGATTAGCAGAGCAAAAAAAGAGGTCTGAAGTGATAATAAAGGCCAAGCGAACAAACGAGAAAAACAAGTTAAAGAGAAAAGTATGTACGGAGACTTGATCAGGGGAGTATTTAATGAAAGCGTAACAAAATTGTGTTTCTATCATGCAAAAATTCACAATATTAGGTAAGGAGAAAGAACTAATTGTCTTGGTTGGCACAAATGTCTTTAAAGGTGAGAAGTATGCTATCAGAGAGGATGTAAAGGAGTTGTAAGAAGAGGCAAAAACTGAAGAACGAGAAAGTAAAGACTGTAAGTCTCCTACCGTGCTATGATAGAGGCGAACTGAGGAGGAGGGTATGAGTTTATCAAAATCATGTAGGATTCATGGATCTGTGGTCTGTGTTTGATGGAAAGAAGGATTTGTACAATGCTGATGGACTGCATCTAAATGGTTCTGGTGTTAGGTGTCGAGAGAGAGAGATTTCTTCACTGAACATGCTGAAGTACAATTTCAGGAAAACTTAATTAGGATGGAAGCAAGTGAGTTTTTGTGAAGGTACCCATGAGGAGAGTGAGTGTGAGAATGACCAAGTGCAGAATCCAGTCTCTCAAACAAAAATATTGAATAGGATAATCAATTCAGGAAGTAAAGATGGGTGGGGACATAAAGGTATGCTACAGTTTCTCTATACTAATGCCAGAAGTATCAGGAACAAGAGGGAGGAGTTTTGGGCATTGATTAGTGCAACCTTGCCAAAAGTTATAGGCATTAGTGAGACTTGGCTAACAGCAGATGATGTAATTATACAGGGATAGAATGTGAAGTGTTTGGTATTTTTAGGAAAGATGGGGAGAGGGGGAGGGAGTACTGCTGATGATAGCATATGAATTGCAGCCAAAAACAACAGGAGATAGATGGGAGTGTTGCTATTGATTTGAAACAGTCAGATGTGAGATCAAGGCCAATAAGACAAAATATACAGTTGGTTGTTGCTATAGGCCAGAGGATTCCTCGAATGATCTGGAAGACACATTGACAAATTATGACAATGAGTACAGGTTGGGTGATTATTATGGGGGACTTCAACTATGGAGATGTACGCTAGAAGGAAGAAAGATATGATAGGAACAAAATGGAACTTTAGAGGTTTAGAGGACATACTCCTAAGGTTGCTAAGGTAGCCCATAAGATTATTTTGCTTGAAGAACACACTAACAATTAGAGATAATTGTTAGTGTGTTCTTCAAGCAAAATAAAAAGGATACACTAACCATGTTAGTGTAACCTTTTAGGGTATCCACTCTCCAGCCAAAAGGCTGTGGGTTCGAATCCCGCTGGGCATGGATGTTTGTGATTGTCTGTGGAAATACTAGTGATGGTCAGTGGTAGATTGCGTTGGTGTAGTTGCAGTCAGTTTGGGAATTGAGTGGTGGAGACAGAGTTGTAGAGCGGGTGCCCTCCCTCGATGAGTCCTTAGACTCCCTGGAGGTGTCAAATAATAATAAGGAAGTTGTCATTCCACTCTACAAGGCCTTGATACATCCATATCTGGATTACTGTGCTCAAGTCTGGTTTCTTGGGGATGAGAAAGCAGTGGAGAAGATTCAGAGGTGAGTGACCAAGATGGTGAGTGGTCTGTGGAATGTTCCCTATGAAGATAGATTGAAGGTGTGTGCATTGCAGAAGTTGTTTGGAAAAAAAAGGGGGATATGAGAGATACATTTATGTTGCTTAAAGGGTTTTAAGAATTGATGCAGGGGATATGTATCCTCTAGGCAATTCTTACTAAAATCTAATGTTGCTTTTTTCTGAAGAAACACTGACACCACCAGCCTTATTCACATGTCTGGAATGATAAAAATGCAAAATAGGATGATATTTGCAGTTTCTATGCCTTATTTCCTTTGTTGGATCACTGTTTTCATTCTTCTGATCCAAACAGAAAATTAAAAACAGTAATTTCAGACTGTTCATCTGAGATGACCTCTCTAGGAAGGAAAGAAAGAAAGAAAGAAAAAAAAAAGCAATTTTACTTGGTCTTTCAAAATAAGTTTTTTTTTTACATGTATAAAACTCTAGGTTATTTCTTTTAGCTTATACACATCAGTGTCTTGTTGTTATTATTATTACTGTAATAGCACAATCAAAAATTTTCTGCTGTTGTTTAATATGTTTATTTATGTACGTCTGAGTCTGCACAGTTAGCTGAGTGGCTATGTGCTTCGCAACTATATGCCTGGGAAAGAATGTCCTGGATTTGATTCCCTTCAATTCTCGTCACTGACATGAGGAGCTTAGGATCTTTCTCAGACATAACCAAATTAGCCAGTCTTGGGCGTGGACTGCAGAGTTTTTCTCCACAGTTTATCTGGGGGTTTTCCTCCTGTAAGCAGGCAAACCAGCCCTGTGAACACACGCATCTACAGACATAGGACACACCAGGAGACATAGCTAGCTACCTTATCCTCGGGACGGGTATGGCTGGGAAGGGCTTGGGACAGCTCCATAACAGGCCAATAGGCCTAATACGAAAAAGAAAGAAGAATATACATCCTGACTATAACACAGGCTCATATTTCAGGTGGTCAACTGAATTCTTACAGTTTACAGTCACCATGTTATACAAGTGTGTATGTTTTATATACTGTACATATATTCCCAAAGACAGACTCAACATAAAGTCCATATTGGATGTGGTAATTTATTATTATAATAAATTTTATTCTTTTAGAGGGTCTGTAAATCTTTTACAATGAATACAGTCTTGATATTCATCAATCTGCTTCAAAGCTAAATGATAAATTTGAATGAAATAAGTTAAGCTGCATAACTATAGGACTTGATAAATACCAGGCAGATTTTTCTAAGTATTTTGCCTTGATAAGTACGAGAAATAGTATTTTTAAAATTATTACTTCAGAATGTAGCTAGACTAAGTCCTTCAGAAAAACAGATGTGAGCTTTTGTTAACATCAGTCACTCCATACTGATGGGAAGGATGATGTCCAGATAAGTAAAATCCAATATGAAGAAAAAAACTGTTTCTGAATATGAACATGAAAGATGCATAACATTCCATATGACGTTTTATCGAGTCCACTTAACTGTGGAATAAAGAAGGCTGATTGCAGAATTTGATCAGTGTTATACCTCACCTTGCTCTATATCAAATCTTTTAGTTACAGTCAGTCAATGGATATAATATTCTTTTTTTTCGGGGGGAGGAGGGGGAATGTTTCAGATTCATACCCATGATGGTGCATTGAGTTCAAAATAGGTATGTTATGAAATTACAAAAATGAAGCTCTAGTATATAAAAAAAAATTAACAATTTCCTGTAAAAATATAAATATATATACAACAGATTCAATTCCACATATTAAGTAATTATCTTTATAGAGATCTTATGTTCATATTTTCTGTAGAATATCAATTAAAATAACTTCTAAATATCCCATATACCTAATGTTTAAATTCTTATTTAAACACATAATTATATGACCATTCTAGACTTACATAATATGAGCTTAAAGAAAAGATTACACAAAAAATTTTTTTTTCTGCTGATTATGATCTGACACTTGTTTTTTACTAATTTGGGTGCGCTGATTTCAAATATCAAACCCATTTTTCTCTATCACTTCAGGTTTTTCCTCTATGGCATTTTCTTTTTTGCTAATTTGAAAGTTTTTGATAGTTTTAAGGAGGCAGTACTATTTAGAGGATCAAAAAAATCGATTTTTTAATATTATTTTCTGAACGTATGTACTTTTAAAAATCTGTTCCTAACTTTTTATCAAGAAATTCGAAAAATTCCCGAAGATATAGCCTATTATTCAAAGCGGTGCGCAGATCAGAATTGGAGCGCTCACCACTCTCGCTTGTTAGTAAACAAATAAATGTGTAAGAACCTGCAACGGCACGGCGCTTTGAATGCGAGAGAGGCCGATAACTGACCTAATACATTTAGGTGATGAAAAGTAGGCGATGACAACTGCCTAAAACAAA
The DNA here is from genome assembly GCF_054136105.1 of Typopeltis vanoorti. Taxonomy (NCBI): domain Eukaryota; kingdom Metazoa; phylum Arthropoda; class Arachnida; order Uropygi; family Thelyphonidae; genus Typopeltis; species Typopeltis vanoorti. The sequence continues at coordinate 81,955,666 of NC_143568.1, forward strand.
TGAATGCTATATGTGTCATAGCGAACAAAGAACAATCGAAATCAGTCAATCGTTAATCGATCGTGAAAGTACGATGAGCGCTTATAACGTTTCAATAAAGTCTCTGGTTTTTTTTGTCTCGTTAATTGCATGTTAGTCGGCAATGAAGAAAATACATCATGTCTACTACTCGAAAATGTGTCAATAGTGTAGATTCCTTCTGTCACATTTGTGGCAGCTTTACTGTTCCCAGTCAAAGGACAAATATCACTGTTTTTGTTAAGAAAGTGTACTTTGCATACTTTGATGTAAAACTTGCAGATCAGGACAATTCACGGGCTCCAAATAAAGTGTGTAAGTCATGTGTAGAAAATTTACGACAGTGGAGCAAGGGAAAACGCCAAAAATTAGCTTTTGGCATTCCAATGATTTGGCGTGAACCGAAAAATCATGTAGATGATTGCTATTTTTGTTTAGTTCAGACTTCTGGTTATAATAAGAAGAATAAGAAAAAAATTGTGTATCCAAATCTCTACTCAGCAATTCGGCCAGTTGCTCATTCCAATGAAATAGCCGTGCCAATTTATAAACGACTTCCTTTACTTGCGAACGAGCATGAGCGGGATATGCCAGATGTTCTTGAGGAGCAAGACCCAGATGTTGATTTAGACAATGAAAATTTAATTTCTAGTTCTGGACCACAACGTTTTACTCAAGCGGAATTGAATGACTTAGTAAGAAATTTGGGCCTATCAAAGGAATCATCAGAATTGTTAGCTTCAAGATTAAATGAAAAAAACTTACTGGAGCAAGATACGAAGATAACTTTTTATCGTAGCAGGGAAAGTAATCTTGTACAATATTTTAAACACGAGTGTGGGTTTGTTTACTGTAACAATGTGTCAGGTTTACTAACTGAAATGAGTGTTGTACAATATCATTCAAATGAGTGGCGTTTATTTATCGACAGTTCAAGCAGAAGTCTCAAGTGTGTCTTACTACACAATGGGAATGTACATGGCTCAATTCCTATTGGCTATTCAGTCCACTTAAAGGAAACATATGAGGACATTAAAAAGGTTCTGAAGTTATTAAAATATACAGACCATAACTGGATCATCTGTGTGGATCTTAAAATGGCGAACTTTTTACTTGGCTTTCAAAGAGGATATACAAAGTTTCCGTGTTTTCTATGCTTCTGGGATAGTCGAGCTAGAAACCAACACTGGAGTCAGAAACATTGGCCTCTTAGAATATCCTTAAATGTTGGAGAACAGAATGTTATAAATCAACCTTTAATCAACAGAGAAAAAATAATTTTTCCACCTCTACACATCAAACTAGGTCTTATGAAGCAGTATGTTAAAGCTTTAGATTTACAAGGTGACTGTTTCCAATACATATGTGAAAAATTTCCACGACTTAGTTATGAAAAAATTAAAGCCGGTGTATTTGATGGACCCCAAATTAGAACTTTAATGAGAGACCCAAATTTCATCAACTCTATGAACAAAATTGAGAAAGAGGCCTGGACTTCATTTACGATGGTTGCGAATAATTTTCTTGGAAACAAAAAAGCATGCAATTACAAAGATCTAGTGGAAACAATGCTTGAAAATTTCAACATGAGCATAAAGCTTCATTTCCTATACAGTCATCTTGATAGATTTCCCGAGAATTTAGGTGCTGTAAGCGATGAACAAGGCAAAAGATTTCATCAAGACTTAAAAACTAGGGAAGATCGGTACCAAGGAAGATGGGATTCTCACATGATGGCCGACTACTGTTGGAGTATTCAAAGGGATTGCCAAAACAGAACACACAGCAGAAATTGCTACAAACAAAATTTATTCCCTGAAACTCATGTGTAAGTAAAATTGTTATTTTTTTATAAATATTCTTGTAATTTTTAATGAATATTGTTAAGTAGTTATGTTAATATTGTTATCTAATTATCGGCCTCTCTCGCATTCAAAGCACCAGTATGTGCCGTTACAGGTTCTTACGCATTTATTCGTTTGCTAACAAGCGAGAGCGCTCCGATTCTGATCTGCGCACCACTTTGAATAATAGGCTATATCTTCGGGAATTTTTCGAATTTCTTGATAAAAAGTTAGGAACAGATTTTTGAAAGTACATACTTTCAGAAAATAATATTAAAAAATCGATTTTTTTGATCCTCTAAATAGTACTGCCTCCTTAAAACTATCAAAATCTTACAAATTAGCAAAAAGAAAATGCCATAGAGGAAAAACCTGAAGTGATAGAGAAAAATGGGTTTGATATTTGAAATCAGCACACCCAAATTAGTAAAAAACAAGTCTCATATAAAAGTCCGCAAAAATTGTGTTGGATTGTGTTATCTCTCACTCTCTTGATTCTCACAGTTAAATTCTGAGGGAGTAACATTAAATACCATACAAAATTGTTATATAGCAACTTCCAGTGCAACATATATTCCATCAGACTCTTCTTTATTCTCCTTTATTGTTTCTACTCATTCTCAAATTCCTTAATCACAATAAAAGAAGTTAAGGATCTCAATTTCATTATTATATTGCATGTACCTCCTTTTAATAATCAAGTTTCCTTAAACACATCTTTTCTTCATTTTGCTTAAGTAGGCATGAAGAATAATCACTCTGGCAATAAGAATACATGTAAATGAGCAGTGTTCCAAAAAAAAAAAAAAAAAAGAATACTGACGATTCCTTCTTGCACATAACATTCTCACTAATAAACAAAGGCCTTGGAAAGACTTTTAATGGGATTATATTGATCAAGTGCATATAATAAACAACTATGTTATAACAACTAGTTTCATCAACTAAGGCTGTTGGCATCTTCAGGGTACATAACTGATGTAAGGAACTAAAAAGTAAAAAACTGTTACAAAGTATAATCAACTGATTCCAATTATATTAAACAAAGAACAGAGCACGTACAATACATGCATAGAGTATGCATGATATCACTTGTTATTTAGGAACGTTCTATAGTTGGCACTATAATTCAGTTCTGGCGAGTTGAAGGATCTGATAAGGGTCTTCCAGATCATGGGCAAGATTAGTCCTTGGTTCCTGTTAAGGTTTTGTGCACAGCGGGCAACTGTTGTGGCCTCCTTAAAAATTCGGGAGCAGAAGTCCTCCTCCATGTAAGGAATTGTGCTTCTATCCCACTCTATGGTATGGTTCGTTCTTGAGAAATGAAAAGCTAACCCTGATTTTTCTTCTCTGTTATTATCGACGTCACCTATGTGTTCTTTTTGCCTAATTTCAAGGCTCCTTGAAGTTTGGACGATGTAATTCAAGCCGCACGAGCAGGGTATGTTATAAACTCCAGCATATTTAGAGAAAGGATGGCTATCTTTTGGAGATCTTAAGAATTGTCTAATCGTTTCTGTGGGTTTAAAAGGCCACTCTTATTTTATGTGGTCTAAGGAGTCTAGCAATGTTATTGGAAACTGTCCCTAAGTATGGAATGATGATGGTAGAAATATAATGTACATCATCTTGTTGTCTTTGTCGGGGTTCAGAGAAAAGTATCTTGTGGACGAGTCTTCGAGGAAATCCATTCATGGTAAGGTTGGTGGATATCAGGGATAGTTCTTCCTGGAGGTCTTGTTAATCTGTTGTAACGAGAGAGGCACGGTTCTTCAACATGTGTACAATACTAAGTTCCTGAGAAATGTGGTGGCAGGAAGTGAAATGTAAATAATGTCCTGTATTGGTAGGTTTGCGGTAAACTGAGAGGTTGATACCACCATTAGGAAGCTTCTTAATTAAAGTGTCCAGAAATGACAATTGGTTATCTTTTTCAAGTTCTAGAGTGAATTTGATTGTGTGGTGTAGAGAGTTGATTTTGTTAAGAAAGTCGAACAGGTCCTTTTTTTGTGTGGTTCCAAACAATAAAGATATTGTCCATATCTCCACCATACTGTAGGTTTAGGGTCTGTTGAGTTAAGATTTTACTTTCAAAATCCTCCGTAAAGAGATCAGCACAAGATGGAGAGAGGGGGCTACCCATTGCAAGGCTAGTCAATTGCTGATATATGGTTTTATTCCATAAGAAAAAGTTTGATGTTAAACAATGACGGAACAGAGAAGTAATGTCCTGTGGGAGCAAACTTCCTAAAATGTTGATGACTTCCTCCACAGGGATGTTAGTGAATAGAGATGTAACATCCAGGCTGGCGAGTAAATCCGTATTGGAGACAGGGATGTTGTTCAGTTTCTCAACGAAATGTTGCAAATTTCGTATATAAGTATCCGAATTATGGATGTGTGGTTTGAGGAGGCCTGCCAGGTGTTTAGATAACAGATAAGTTGGCGAATTGATTCCATCCACAATCGTGCATGGTGGTATTCCATTTTTATGTACCTTAGGAGCGCCATATAGTCTTGGTGTTAGTGGCTGCATGGATTTCAATCTTCGTTTTAAGTCTACAGACCAGTTCACCATGTGACGTATTAAATCGTTGGTATCATTATGGTTCTTTAGTGTTGGGTCTGTGACTAGGACACAGTAGGTTGATGTATCCGACAATAAGCTGTTAATCTTATCTTCATAATCACTGGTGTTTAAAATCATTGTTGAATTTCCCTTATCTGCCTTCAATATGATAATGTCTTTCTTTTTCTTCAAACTATACAATGTTCTTTTTTCCAGAAGTATTGATGTTTTTGTTTGGAGTTCTGGAAGATGAGAGGATGATACTACTTTTTAATCTAATATCACTAGCTATGGGTTCCGGTAACAACGAGACTGCCTTTTCTAGATTACAAATGATAAACACTTTAGGGACATGATGAGGTGTTATTGCAAAATTGAAACCTTTTTTAAGTATATTGATCTCTGGTTTTGTTAATACATGATCCGATAAATTAAAAATAATTTTGTTGTCTGGTAGAGAAAGTTTTGACTTAAAACGTTTTGTATAAAGATCGTTAATTTTTTTAAATTTAGTTTCGTTTGCTTGTTGTAAAGGCTTTATCATAGCTAATAGTGACCATTCTGTCCAAATGCGACCTTGGTCTAAAGTACTAGAAATATCGTCATAAATCTGATAACAGTCTAAATCTATTTGGCTTAAAAGATATCTGGTATGCTGTATCAGTTCACATAGAAGTGCCAAAGATGTTTTAAAATAAATATGTTTCGCTTGTCTTGAATGGAATTGTTCTTTTAAAATTAGAAACTTTGGAATAATCTTGTTGTCTCGACATCTTTTCAAAAAAGTGAGGTGATTTAATAGTTTGGTTTTTTACATTTAAGAAGAAAGGTGTACCTTTCTTTTGGTTTCTCCATGGATTCTATTCATGTTAAAAAACGTTTAATTTTCTTGACCAAAAAGCTCTGGAAAGACTTTTAATGAGATTATATTGATCAAGTGCATATAATAAACAACTATGTTATACCAACTAGTTTCACCAACTAAAGCTGTTGGCATCTTCAGGGTACATAACTGATGTAAGGCACTAAAAAGTAAAAAACTGTTACCAACTATAATCAACAGATTCCAATTATATTAAACAATGAACAGAACACGTACAATATATGCATAGAGCGTGCATAATATCACTTGTTGTTATTTATATAATAACAACAATAGTTATAGTTGTTATTATAATAGAATTATAATGTTACTATAATAGAATCATAGTGCCAACTATAGAACGTTCCTAAATAGCACTCTGTTCTTTGTTTAATATAATTGGAATCTGTTGATTATAGTTTGTAACAGTTTTTTACTTTTTAGTGCCTTACATCAGTTATGTACCCTGAAGATGCCAACAGCCTTAGTTGGTGAAACTAGTTGGTATAACATAGTTTTTTATTATATGCACTTGATCAATATAATCCCATTAAAAGTCTTTCCAGAGCTTTTTGGTCAAGAAAATTAAAAGTTTTTTAACATAAACAAAGGACTTTATATATGATCTCTGAAATGTTTTTTGTCATCATCATCATCATCAAATTCCTGCCATTTACCTCAAGGGGTGTACAGGATATGATAGTACTACATGAAAAATTTACATCATTACTAACTTCCTATCTACAATTTTCCTCCAAATTGATCTATTAACTGTCAAGGCTTCAACATTGTGAGATCTTATATTTCTATCTTCTAAGGCACTTTTTACCATATCGATCCACCTATATCTTGGTATTCCTCTGGGTCGTCTTTTTACTGCCAACCTGGCAGAGAACAATTGTTCTGCTAATCTTTCCTCTCTCATTCTGTTTAAGTGACCATACCACCTGAGATTAGCTCTGCTAACACATTCCTGGATGCTAACAATGTCAAGTTCTTTCCTAATATCCTCGTTTTTAATATGATATTGCCATTGATGCCATCTGTTCACACCCCTAATCTTTCTCAGGACTCTCATATCTGCAGTCTCTAGTCTTTGGTCAAGTGTTTTACTTCTAACCCAGCTCTCAGATCCATAAGTTAAAACTGATTTGAACACTGTCTTGTATACAATTATTTAGTGCTTTCACTAATTTCTCTCTTATTCCATATAAATTTATTCAATTGACTTCCTACCATACCAGCTTTGTTGATCCTGCTGTTTATTTCCATATTTAATTTACCATCTTCACTAAAATTGTGCCTAAGTAGCTGAAATGATTTACTTGTTCTATAGGTTCTTCATTCACAATGCAGTTGATATTTTCAATGCTTCTGCCTATTTTCATCGTCTTTGTCTTGTTATTGTTGACCTTCATACCATATTCATTACAACAGTTAATTTAGTCAAGGAATCTTGCAGACTTGCAGCGGATTTATTTAGAAGTATAACATCGTTCACATAAAGCAAAGAGCTGACATTAACATCTCCAATTTTGATATCAGATTTAATACCACTTTCCTTCATAATGTGATCCATGCAGATAATGAATAACAGAGGGGATAATGTACATCCTTCTCTGACACCAGATTTAACATTAAATCATCTTCCTATACTTACTTCAATTCTAACTGCTGACTTTCATCTCAAATAAAGACTAAGTATTGCTTGATATTGTCGTGACGTTCTATTTTCATGTTATGTTCTAAATCCGCCATCTTGGTTCAAGTCACTCTTATCAATATAACAACTAATTGCAAATTGATCACCGATTCAAAAGAAGGGAAAATTTATAATTATACTGCGCCACCCTATTTTTAGATTAGTCTATATAAAATAGTAGGATCAATTTTTAATTAAGTTAGCAGTCTCCTCATTTATTTAGGCCGAATTATTTACTATTCCACTTGGGGTTCCTGCAAGATTCGAATATTTATGAACGGTGCAATAAAAGGGAATTCAGGCAAACACAATATTTAGATTAACAAAATAAAACATTTAATATATGATATATATAACAAATACAAGAATTCTGCTTTAAAATGAAACAATACAAAACTTAATACATCTTGCTAAGTCACTCATGCCAATTCAATGTTCTAAACTTTCACATACAATTCACAGTTTCAAAATCACAAGCTTTCTTAATTCAAGTTAGTAAAACGAAACTTCTTAATTAAACAGTCTCCACATGTCTATCAGCTGTATTTAATGTTTAAATTCACAGAAAGCACTAATCAAGGTAGACAATATTCCAAGCAATCTTATTTCGGACTTTGAACTTCGAAGATATGTTAATGTTAGAATAAACAAACAAGTATGACTACAAGTATGAATAAGAAAAGTCTCATTGACTATGTTATTGTTGATAGTGAAGTTTTCTCCCTGGTGCAGGACACCAGAGTGTACAGAGGATTTGAAATTGGAAGTGATCACTATTTAGTCTTGAGCAGGATAAAATTGAATTTCATATTGAAAAGAATAACATGTAAGAACGTTTTAAAGCGAATAAAAGTTGAGCAGCTCTCAGATGTAAACTGTAGACTAAAATACAGAAATATTATTGAAAAGAAAATGAAAGAGTTTGAGAACAGGAATCAAACCTTGGAGATTCAGTGGCAAACTCTGAAGCAAACATTGATTGATTCTGCCAGAGAGGCATGTGGTGAGGTTGTGTGCAAAGATAAAAAAATCAGAACTCCCTGGTGGACACAGGAAGTTAAAGAGGCAGTGAAGGAAAAGAAGAAAGCATATCAAAAATTCTTGGCAAATAAGTCAGCTTTTACTCTTACAGAATACAGAGACAAATGTAAGAAAGCTAAACAGTGTGTAAAACTAGCTAAACAAAAGTCATGGGAGGACTTTGGCAAGAATATAGAAAATAAATATCAAGAAGGTGGCAAAATATTCTGGAGGTTGTTGAAGAAGCTTAGGAATGGAGGAAAGAGTGCTGTAAAAGGAATTAGAGATGATAAAGGTGAAATGAAAACAGGAGAAAAAGATATCCTTGAAGTATGGAGTAATTACTTTGAAAAACTGCTAAATGAAACAATCAGTGATGACAGCACAGTGATAAAAAACAATGACCAGGCATGCAGTCAGGAATACATATCCATACTTGAAGTAGAAAAAGCCATCAAAGGCTTGAAATGTGGAAAGGCAGCAGGAGTAGATGATATTCGACCAGAAATGCTGAAGTATGGTGGTATAAGAGTCTTACAGTGGCTGCACTGCATAGTTCAGAAAGCCTGGACAGAGGGACGAATTCCCAATGATTGGAGTAGAGCTCTCATAGTACCCATATATAAAAAGGGAAATAAAACTGAATGTGAGAATTACAGAGGTATTTCCCTACTGAGTGTTCCTGGCAAGATCTATGCAAGTATACTTGAGAAACGGCTGAGAAGAATTGTGGAAGAAAAGCTTGGTGAAGAACAAGCTGGATTCAGGCCAAATAGAGGCTGTCAGGATCAGATCTTCACTTTACGACAAATAGTCGAGAAAGCATGGGAATATAACAAAGATCTGTATTTAAGTTTTGTCGATCTGGAAAAGGCATATGACAAGGTGCCAAGAGAGAAGCTATTCAATACGCTGCAGTTATATGGTGTCAATGGGGCATTATATCAAGCAATACTTAGTCTTTATTTGAGTTGTGAGTCAGCAGTTAGAATTGAAGGAAGTACAGGAAGATGGTTTAATGTTAAATCTAGTGTGAGACAAGGATGTACATTATCCCCTCTGTTATTCATTATCTATATGGATCACATTATGAAGGAATGTGGTATTAAACCTGATATCAAAATTGGAGATGTTAATGTCAGCTCTTTGCTTTATGCGGATGATGTTATACTTCTAAATAAATCCGCTACAAGTCTGCAAGATTCTCTGACTAAATTGAATAGCTGTTGTAATAGATATGGTATGAAGGTCAGCAATAAAAAGACAAAGACAATGAAAATAGGCAGAATCATTGAAAATGTCAACTGTGTTGTGAATGGAGAACCTGTGGAACAAGTAAAACATTTCAGCTACTTAGGCACAATTTTTACTGAAGATGGTAAACTAAATATAGAAATAGACAACAGAATCAGCAAAGCTGGTATCGTGGGAAGTCAATCGAATAAATTCATATGGAATAAGAAAGAAATTAGTCGGAACACTAAATTAGCTGTATACAAGACTGTGTTCAAACCAATTTTAACTTATGGATCTGAGAGCTGGGTCGGAAGTAAAACACTTGACCAAAGACTAGAGACCGCAGATATGAGAGTCCTGAGAAAGATTAGAGGCGTGAACAGATGGCATCAATGGCAATATCATATTAAAAATGAGGATATTAGGAAAGAACTTGACATTGTCAGCATCCAGGAATGCGTTAGCAGAGCTAATCTCAGATGGTATGGTCACTTAAATAGAATGGGAGAGGAAAGATTAGCAAAACAAGTGTTCTCTGCCAGGTTGGCAGGAAAACGACCTAGAGGAAGACCAAGATATAGGTGGATTGATATGGTGCAAAGTGCCTTAGACGATAGAAATATAAGATCTGATAATGTTGGAGTCTTGACAAGTAACAGACTGAGTTGGAGGAAAATTGTAGATAGGAAGTTAGTAATGATGTAATTTTTTCATGTAGTACTGTCATATCCTGTACACCCCTTGAGGGTACATGGCAGGAATTTGATGATGTATGACTACTCTTACCAGATGCAATCTGCAATACATCAATTAATTGTGAGCACACTTATGAATTAACTTATTTACGTTAGCGGAACACATTAATAAAGATTCTCCAACGATTTAACTGAACTACTGTTAATCGCGCTTCACTACTCTAAAAAAAAAGCACATCAATAAGGCACTGATAATTCTCCTTGTTTACTTTTCTCAAACTAGTTAATTTTAATATAATTCTTCTCAGGGCAACATAGAATTAAGACGTAATCCTAGACTAACTGGAACTAATCAGAATTTTCCATTGAATGTCCAGTTCTTTATTTATCCGGTTACGGCATTAATTTTCCTTTACAACACAGCTGACTTCACTTGCAGCTAAGTATATGATTCAATATGTTTTGGCTCACTTCTAAACACTATTCTCATGAATTTCTGCCCTAGAGAACTTATAATTTTCTTCCACTTCCTTTGCTTGTATCCTACCTTCCTTTCCACTCCGCAAAAACTTCCTCTCTTCTAATTAAAAATCTTCTATTATTTTTCTTCTCCTTTTAGTCCGAAGGTCACGCTCTCTTCGACTCGTGCTTGTTTATTTCATGCGTCTCCATGACAACAAATGAACGCAAACATTTCGCTAATGTAATACAATGCTCTACTACTACATGAGCGATTACATAACGTTAAATTTTCACAAATAAGAATAAACAGAATATTTGAGCTACTTAATCAGCTTTTTCATTACGTATAGAATTAATTATAATAATACTTTTCGTTACATCATATATATATATTTTAGTTAGCATAAATTCTGCACATATTATTGCTTAATAAATTAATAGTAGGTTAAGTTTAGAATAAATATTTAAATAGTAATCCTAAATTAAGGAATAATAAATAATTTTTATACAAATCATGATTAATACATAATAAGCAATGTTAAATGTGAATGAAAAAAAAATAAATTACACAACATAGTTTCATTCACAATTTAACAATATAATGCCCCACTGACACCATACAACTGTAGTTTTTGTAAGTATATTTATTTACTCAATTATTAACTTTACAGTTCCTCCTTGAGTAAATAAAGATACATACAAAAACTTTTCAGAGATCACAGAACTTAATCTAGTAGGTTATTTCTCCTATTCAGCTCTCTTCTCTTGATTGCTTCCTTAGTGTTGTCATTACCGAGCAACAGCTGTTCTATAAAAACTCACTACTAACAAGCATGCTCATTACCGAGATTCCAAGCAAAAACAAAGTGACAAAATGGCTGCCTTACTACATGCATATGCACATTGTAATAGTGTATGACATAAGAATACTACTATAAATAAACATACGATAACATACACATGATGTTGTTTCTATGTAAATCCCTAAGGATTACAACATAAAGTAAGCAAATTTACTACTCCTTTCTTTGGCCACATGGTTCCAGTAATACAATAATAAATAAACACAGTAACAAAATAATAAATGAACAATTGGATTAATAAATGTGAACAAATATATGTATATATTTTTAAATTATCTTATATATAATGAAACTTAAACCTCATTTACTCAGTAAGCATAATACCACAAAAAACAAACATAAGTAAATCATGATTATGTGGGATTTTTACAATGGCTTAGTGTATCTTTGACATTTTTTTTTTCAAAAATAAAAATAAATAAATAATAATAATAATCAAAACACACATTATCTTCTTTTAATTTTAATAAAATTTACATTTCTTATGTGTATGATTTCTAGACCTCAAATTATAATGCCTTTGCTTACATTCACTAGATTTATCAAATAATTTGTGCATTATCACTTTCTTGAGAATCATTACAGGATTACAACATATAGTAAGAAATTTACTACTCCTTTGTTAGCCAACCACTTAACCACATGGCAGTTCCAGTTTACACAAATCCAAAATATGCAATAAATCAAAGAGATGCAAATCTCCATCATGAATATAAGCAAATTTATATTATTATTACGTGCTGATGGTATATCAATTGCAATTAATAATTAGCTTTTATATTTTTTAGAGAAATCTTGGACTAGAACATTAATATACCAAAGTTTACCAAATCCAATGAAATTTCCTTCTGTAATAGTGCTAATAAACAAAGTAAGAGTACTCACTTGAAATTTGAAGAATTTCCGAAAATGCATCTTATCACCATTTTCTGTAGTATAGCTTACTGTGCAAGCAAGACTGAAAGATAACAGTACATATTCAGAAAAAGGAATATTAAATTATTTCATGAATCATGTTTCTTAAATTCATTATACAGATCTGTATGGTTTATGGCATCTAGTCACTTGAATCACTTAGTAATTCAAGCATGTTTAGCATGAAAATTAGAACTACTTTCCCCTACTTTGTAAAGATTCTCCATAAAACATCACAGACTCTTTTATACTAGGCATGGCTATTAAATAATCAGACTGGTTGCAAAAATGTGGTTTATTATTGCAATTGTCCAACTTAATTGTTATCCCCTCGAGCATACTTCCCTCCTGTATCTATCTGTTGCATACGAATTTTTCATTGTTGGAAGCAGTGCTGCAAGTCATCAGGTGTTATCTGCTTCAGTAGCACTGCTGTTTTTCTCCTTTACCTCATTCACTGACTGAAAATGGGTGTCCTTCAATGTAGATTTCAACTTTGGAAAAAGATAAAAGTCACATGGAGCTAAGTCTGGCGAGTAAGGTGGATGGCTGGAGCGTTGTCCTGATTGAGAATCCAAGCGATGTTCTTCCACAGATCGGGTCTCTTCTTCCTCCCTCGTTCTCTCAGCTTGGCCAGAACCTCAAGGGAAACTGTCTGACCCTCTGGTACCCATTCAACCATTAGCACGGCATTGATATTAAAAAAAAAACGATCAGCATCGCCTTCAGTTTTGACTTGCTCGTTCTTGCTTTTTTCATTCTCGGTGAAGTGGGAGTTTTCCAGTGCACTGATTGTCTTTTTGTTTCTGGATTGTACTGGAAAATCCATGTCTCATCATATGTGATGATCTTCTCCTGCAAGTCTGGCTCTGCTGTCAGCTGTTCCATGATGTCAGTGCAAATTTGTTTCTGGACGTCTTTCTGCTCCTGACACTAGTTTTTGGGAACCATTTGGGCGCACACTTTGTTCATGTTCAATTGCTCATGCAAATTTTGTCGTACAATCTCCTTATCAATGTGCACCATGTCTGCTATCATCCGAATGCTTAATCGGTGATCGTTGCAGACAATTTCATTAATTTTCACGTTTTGTTCGGTTCCTGCCATAACAGGGCGACCCAGTCGTTCGTCATCTTCAACGTTTTCTCAACCTTTGGCAAAGCGTTTGTGCCATTCAAACATTCACACACGACATTACATTATCACCATACACCTCCTGCAAAATTGAAGTCAAATAATTGTCCTTATCATTAACTCTAAACAAATGGAGAATGCTTTAAACATCTTTGCTAAAAATTTCCAAATCTTTCAACTCTCAGCTCAAAGACAATATAATTTGTGGGAACAGACATAAAAAAAAAAGAACCATAGTCAAAAATTCCCCCACTTCTTAATTCTTAACAGCATCTTCTATACGATCATATGCATAAGTCGCATTGCTCAAATCCTCATTCTGATATCTGCCAACATCACTCTACTTGATACTACCTGCCATTCAAGAAGATTATACTCATATTAAGTGCAAATTGCCTGAATATAAACAAGTGGGTTTCTTGCTTAGAAGCATCTCACCTGTTTTTATCTTTTTTTGTGTTGATCTGGTGGAACTTATCCAATTCTTCTACTCATTCCCCTTCTTCACTTGATATTTTTGATGGTGCCAATCTTGAATGTTGCTGATACTGAGTTCGGTTTTTTTTATGATTATTACAATCATTAAGCTTATATTAGGTTAAATAAATTACTAAAAATAAAGAAATGCTTATTTTGCATTTTCTCAGTTTATGAAAAATTTATACATAATTAAAAAAAATTGTGTAATTTATGAAACATGCAGAGAATATTTCATAATATGCATGTTAAATAAAATGTAACAATTCAATATAAAACTAATAACACTCACATAACAGTTTAATTTACATTCTTCTTGTGACATAATGCATAATGTGTGTGTGTGCATGCGTGTGCGTGCCTGCGCAAGCACACATACAAGTGTAGACAGTTCTGAATTATGCACGCAATGATACAAATTGCATTTTTGCATGCAATGATTCAAATATGCACGGCATATCTGAAGTTCTGTTTCACTACAACTGTTTCCAAATTTCTTCTGAATATCAAAAGTTTTCAAACTGTCAACCCCCACCCCATGTTCAGACCAATCGAGATTAGATCATTTTTGTGAATTCTTTGAAGAGTCTGCCACAGCAGTTGTCCAAGTAAGGCAACTGTCATTGGAAACTCTTTTACCTATATAGCATATACACACTCTTATGACATATATAAGCTTAGTTATATTAATTATATAACTAAGCTTTTCATGCTCAAGGATCATATATTCTCTCCTAACCTCAAATTAACCAACTTGGTTGTATGATACTGCCAACTCAAAAAAGAACATAGCCATCACAAACTTACTATAACAAACTACTGAAGCTCTCATCCAAAGCTCTATAGGCTACAATGCTATTTTAAAGAAACTTTCCTACAGCAAACTCTTATTCTGGTCTCTAAACAAGTTAACTATAGTAAGAATTCATTGTATGGGACAAGCTACAAGAACAGTAAAATTTATTAACATCAAAGAGGTGACGAATCTTGTGTTGATCTCAGAAAAAATTAGACTACTGAAATGGCATTGTAAGCCACTTTAACACTGAGCTCCTATAGAATGGTAGTTTTCAAAAGTTTCTATACACAAAGCATGGTGGCTAAGCTTCTACAAGTTATATCTATTCAGAATCAAATAACATAAAATAGAATCTTCCTCTTTTTTTGTCAGTTTGCAGCAGAAGTAACTAGAGGTTTTCTACAACTACTAGCATTCCTCTTTTAGCTTTTGAATTTGCACCAAATATGAATTTACAGATGATAACAAATAATCTGACAGAAACATCCAGAGGAGCCAGTCATATGCTACTTATATGACATTTAAATAAAAACACATATAACATGCAAAGAATTTAATAAATAAATCTTTAAATAAAAAACTTCACTCAGAATTCTGAGAAGATTACATGATATGTATTATCTACATTTTTTAAGAGTAGAATTAATAGTATACATACAGTTTGCTATTCGGCATTATGTCACTGAATTAAATAAAAATACATGACATAGAACTATAATGATTAGGCAGTTCTGAAAATAATTTTTCACAACTTTCAGAACAAGATCTTTCTCTCTCATTTTTCAGACTGATATTTTACCCCACCCTCTCCTGGCACAAACATCGCATTAATGGCAATAAACCTCTAAAATCAGGATGCTTTTCTGATCTGCATGTTACTTTTCACTTAACCAGCTACTAGCTCTGTGTAAATCTGAAATCCATCCAACTTTAGTATAGGCTCTCTTTGCAAACACGTTTTAATGCATTACCCAAAACATACCATTCATGTTTTGGGTAATGAACTAAAAACCTTGCTAAAGATTCTTAATGCCATCTAGAGAGGGATGGTCTGTATAATGTTAGCTTGGATGGTTGGCATATTAGGTTAAAATGTTTGCTCTCCAACCAACAGGGTTGTGGGTTTGAATCCCATCTAACGCACAGATGTTTTGTGAACATCTTTTGTAGGTGGCAGATGAATTTCATTGCTTGGTGTGACGCTTCCACCCTGCTTATTGGAGGTCTGAAGTGGTGTGAATAAAGTTCCATATTTGGTCTCTAGAGCAGCATTTCTGGAATATTTAACCCTCAGCCAACCGATGCTAACAACTTTTGTGGGTGAGATTCACATAAAAAAAAGTCACTGTGTTCTAAATTTTTTTTTACAAAAGCCATTTCTGTAGAAGTGGACAAATATATTAAATAATACAAATATTTTCATTAAGTTATTAATTTTCCATCTTTCTAAGAAGTTTATTATTATCTCCTAACTAATCACTATAAGTCTAAACAACAGTTATTATGAATACAGAATAATACATACATGTGTGTACCAATTTCTTTGACCTCATAATGTATCACATCATCAACACTATTATTATGCTTCAGTTCTTCTATAAGGCTACCATCACCACGATAACCTGTTAACATAATCTTCTGAGGTCCTATCTGCAAGTCTGCCTGAAATGTAATGTAAGGTTTCTTAACATATATTTAATGTTACGTTTTCTTGTATTAAAAACACAAGTAAATAATACTCATTTGCTATACTAGAAAAAAATTATAAAACTGTACCTTACCTGCTTAAATTTGCAGTAAAATAGTAATACTACATAATGAAATCCATGCAAAACAAAGTAAAAATAAACATGATGATGGACTTGCTATTCTCAAAACTTTATGAAATTGCAAATTATAATTGTATAATATTTTTCTCCTTAAGTTCCTCATAGTGTTATAATTCGAAAATGATACGACATGGTTGCATATGTTATGATCAGTTGTATTTGAATTTCCAATGCTCTCATAGTCTTGTTTGCTGACATTTTATAATAAAATTTTTCAAAACAAAAATCTGTACCTAGTTTAGTTAATTATTAAATATTAAATAGGGGGTGCTTAAGGGTCAAAGCTGTATAACTGAGAGGAGACCTCCACATAGCCTTTAAAGGAATGCGGAGAACCGACCAGGGCTTCTGACCTAATGTCCAATCCTCACCTTCTCGTGGTGCACCCTGTTGGGTATCTACTTTGATACTGAACGAATGAGGATGGGCTGGCAATTTGGGATTTAGCCGACCAAATTGTATTCTTATTGGTTAAACCAAAATAAAAAATGACGGTACAACATGACAAAATTTCATGCCGGCTGGGGCGTCGCCCGGTTAAACAAGGTCCCCGTTCTTTTCACCAGGGAACCAGGGCGAACAGCGAAAAGTCAGCTACTGGAACAAATATGAAAACAAACCCCAACTCAACATCACCAGAGTTAAAGATCGGTACTATCAACGTAAGAAGCCTGAATGGCAAAGAAATGGAGCTAGCTGAGGAATTAGATAAGTACCAGATCAACATAATAGGGGTGACTGAAACAAAAAAGACTAAAACTGGTGAGATCTTTCTGAGCAATAAATACAAAATGTTATATTCAGGCAATGACAATCAAGGAAAAGAAGGAGTAGCCATAGTATTCAACACAAAATACGAGGCTAATCTTCTTGAATGGCAGTCAGTCTCAAGTAGAGTAATGTGGGCAAATATGAGAATGGGGAACTGGACAATGAGACTTATTTGTGCCTATGGTCCCACAGAAGGTTCTACTAAGGTAGAAGTGGAGGAATTTTTTGAGGCTTTAGAAAAAGCAACTGACACAATGAAAAAGGAAAAGTTGGTCCTTGTTGGGGATCTAAATAGCAGAGTAGGAAATGATTGTGAGACATACAAAAATATTTTGGGAAAATTTGGAGAAAAGAGCAAAGCTAATAATAATGGCAAATATCTGTTGGATTTCTGCTCAGGACATGGACCGGTTATTACTAACACCATGTTCCAACATAAAAATGTGCACAAATTCACATGGAGAGAACAGAGGACATCAGAGAGTATAGAGGATTTGAAATTGGAAGTGATCTCTATTTAGTCTTGAGCAGGATAAAATTGAATTTCATATTGAAAAGAATAACATGTAAGAAAGTTTTAAAGCGAATAAAAGTTGAGCAGCTCTCAGATGTGAACTGTAGACTAAAATACAGAAAGATTATTGAAAAGAAAATGAAAGAGTTTGAGAACAGGAATCAAACCTTGGAGATTCAGTGGCAAACTCTGAAGAAAACATTGATTGATTCTGCCAGAGAGGAATGTGGTGAGGTTGTGTGCAAGGATAAAAAAATCAGAACTCCCTGGTGGACACAGGAAGTTAAAGAGGCAGTGAAGGAAAAGAAGAAAGCATATCAAAAGTTCCTGGCAAATAAGTCAGCTTTTACTCTTACAGAATACAGAGACAAATGTAAGAAAGCTAAACAGTGTGTAAAACTAGCTAAACAAAAGTCATGGGAGGACTTTGGCAAGAATATAGAAAATAAATATCAAGAAGGTGGCAAAATATTCTGGAGGTTGTTGAAGAAGCTTAGGAATGGAGGAAAGAGTGCTGTAAAAGGAATTAGAGATGATAAAGGTGAAATGAAAACAGGAGAAAAAGATATCCTTGAAGTATGGAGTAATTACTTTGAAAAACTGCTAAATGAAACAAGCAGTGATGACAGCACAGTGGTAAAAAACACTGACCAGGCATGCAGTCAGGAATACATATCCATACTTGAAGTAGAAAAAGCCATCAAAGGCTTGAAATGTGGAAAGGCAACAGGAGTAGATGATATTCAACCAGAGATGCTGAAGTATGATGGTATAAAAGTCTTACAGTGGCTGCACTGCATAGTTCAGAAAGCCTGACCAGAGGAACGAATTCCCGATGATTGGAGTAGAGCTCTCATAGTACCCATATATAAAAAGGGAAATAAAACTGAATGTGAGAATTACAGAGGTATTTCCTTACTGAGTGTTCCTGGCAAGATCTATGCACATATACTTGAGAAACGGTTGAGAAGAATTGTGGAAGAAAAGCTTGGTGAAGAACAAGCTGGATTCAGGCCAAATAGAGGCTGTCAGGATCAGATCTTCACTTTACGACAAATAGTTGAGAAAGCATGGGAATACAACAAAGATCTGTATTTAAGTTTTGTCGATTTGGAAAAGGCATATGACAAGGTGCCAAGAGAGAAGCTATTCAATACGCTGCAGTTATATGGTGTCAATGGGGCATTGTATCAAGCAATACTTAGTCTTTATTTGAGTTGTAAGTCAGCAGTTAGAATTGAAGGAAGTACAGGAAGATGGTTTAATGTTAAATCTGGCGTGAGACAAGGATGTACATTATCCCCTCTGTTATTCATTATCTATATGGATCACATTATGAAGGAATGTGGTATTAAACCTGATATCAAAATTGGAGATGTTAATGTCAGCTCTTTGCTTTACGCGGATGATGTTATACTTCTAAATAAATCCGCTACAAGTCTGCAAGATTCTCTGACTAAATTGAATAGCTGTTGTAATAGATATGGTATGAAGGTCAGCAATAAAAAGACAATGTAAACAGGTAGAATCATTGAAAATGTCAACTGTGTTGTGAATGGAGAACCTGTGGAACAAGTAAAACATTTCAGCTACTTAGGCACGATTTTTATTGAAGATGGTAAATTAAATATAGAAATAGACAACAGAATCAGCAAAGCTGGTATGGTGGGAAGTCAACTGAATAAATTCATATGGAATAAGAAAGAAATTAGTCGGAACACTAAATTAGCTGTATACAAGACAGTGTTCAAACCAGTTTTAACTTATGGATCTGAGAGCTGGATCAGAAGTAAAACACTTGACCAAAGACTAGAGACCGCAGATATGAGAGTCCCGAGAAAGATTAGAAGATTGAACAGATGGCATCAATGGCAATATCATATTAAAAATGAGGATATTAGGAAAGAACTTGACATTGTCAGCATCCAGGAATGCGTTAGCAGAGCTAATCTCAGGTGGTATGGTCAATTAAATAGAATGGGAGAGGAAAGATTAGCAAAACAAGTGTTCTCTGCCAGGTTGGCAGCAAAACGACCCAGAGGAAGAACAAGATATAGGTGGATTGATACGGTACAAAGTGCCTTAGACGATAGAAATATAAGATCTGATAATGTTGTAGTCTTGACAAGTAACAGACTGATTTGGATGAAAATTGTAGATAGGAAGTTAGTAATGATGTAATTTTTTCATGTAGTACTGTCATATCCTGTACACCCCTTGAGGGTACATTTCAGGAATTTGATGATGATGATTATAAATATACCACCTTTTCTCTGTGATCACATGTTCCTTTTATTCAGAAGTTTCACACAGTAAATCATATAATATTATATTGTGTGTACAAGTGTACATAATTTTACTTACTCACTCACATACTCCGAGTGATTAAAACGCTTAAATTCAAAATAAAAATGAAACACTAAACTAATCTCCCAATTAATCTTGCACAAAAGTTCATATCCCAGGATATCTCATATGTAACCATAACCTTAATAACTATTTAACCCCATTAAGAGATTAAGTCTTCATACTCTTTTTAACCAAAATAAAAATCTCTAATTGCTTGGAAATATAAACCAAAGAGACACCAATCAAGAGGAAGACCCAGGAGTAGATGGACAGAAGACTTTTTAAACACTTGAAAACGTTACAGGCAAATAATTACCTAATAGAGGAAGCCAAGAAGAAGAAAATCTTTAATCTACAACTAACACAAATATATACAACATAAAAGCAACTACTTAACTACTATGCAAGCACCAGTATATTCTTAATTTCCAACAAGAAAAACATTGGTGTGCACAACTTTCTTCCAATCATGTAAACCAACAGTTATTATCCTATATGGACAAAACTCCTAGAATTAGTCTCTTGCCTAATAAAGAACTTTTATTCCTTCTTGAGTTTACACAGGAGAAAGACTTACACAAAACAAAGGTGCTCTCTATCACAGATATATCTCTATATATATCTATCTCTACTGCAGTGACACACCCAGAGAGGGGGGCCAAGGGGCCCTGTCCCCCCCCCCCCAAAAAAAAAGAAAACGCTAAAAAACACTAGAAAATTTCCAAAATACTTTTCCTAATTAAAATTCGTTTTTTATTTATGTTGTGTCATGTCTTCTATTTCTAAAATGCATATGAATTAGGGGTCACATAAGGGGAGAGAACTCTATAGCAGTGTTTCTCAACCTATATTCTGCGACGATGGGATAGGTGGTCCACAGGCAGACTTCAATTAACCAAATAAATCTATATATTTTAATTATCCAAACAAAACAAATTAAAATTGAATAAGTAAAAATTATTAAAATAAAATGAATACTTAAAAAAAAAAAATTAAATTAGTGGCAGAATGTTCATGGAATGAACATTCTGCCACTAATTTAATTTGTAGTGGCAGAATGATGAATAATAAAAGAGGGGTGAAGTGAAAAACAATATGGTTTTATTGCTTCCACCTTCCCTTGGTGTTTTGTCAGATTTGAAGTGAACATGTGTTATCTACATGACCACATTTCAACCAATTGCTTGCTGTTTATTGATTTTTATTATTGAAGGTTTTCCTCCTTCAACCAAGGTTCAATACATCTTCAGAAGTGCTAAGTAATACTTAGACAAAATGTGTTGTGAGTTAACTCCAGTATTTATATATTTTTCGGAAATCGCAAGAAAAGCAAGCTGACAATTGAGTTGAAATGCTAACTCTCTTCAACCGAATTCCAATAACATATGAAACTGCCATAACACCATTCACTATATATATATATATCTTAGTTTTAACACGAACACGTTTACGAATTTTAACACTTTTGGTTGAATTTTATTGCTGCCGAGTGAACTCACACAATCTAATTAATAACAATAGTTTTTAGTTAGATACTGTGTTTGCCAGTGCAACATATGGTTTTGCTTGAGTCTATATACAGCATAGTTTCTGTATGAGGGGACATGTGATTTAATAATTTGTGTCATTTTTACCCAGTTATCTCTAATTGCACTATTTGTTGAGAAATATATTACACAGACTGCTTATACCTTATTCACTGATATAATAAAAGTACTGGTTTTTCTTGCCTCTGCAATTGAGGGAGGGCGTGTTGTTTACTGTGGGAGCAAGTTACTATCGTCCTGCTCTGAACGTGTTTCAGCTTTTTTTCATTTGCGAGGTATATGCGAAACTTTTAATTTGTTTTTCAAAAAGTAAAATCAGGGGTTAGAGTTATATGCGAGTAAGTACGGTATTTCAATTATGGATAACTACATTAGTACCTTCTTTAAACAGAAAAATAGCTCGGATGACAGTGATAATACAAAATGAGTTTGTAATGACAGTTTGTGTGTAGTTTCTGAAGAGAAAGAGGTCTGTAACAAATCCACAGAATTCCCATCAGTTGCAATGCGATAATATTAATGCGCTTAACGAAAAGGAAAGATTTGCTGACTTGCTGGACACTCGACTAGTGGATTGCATTCAAAGGTAAATACAACTGGTTATTTTGTAAGAACATTTTTCTGTTTTGTGACTTTTCTACCTTTACGGTAATTATGCCTACATTATTGTGTTATTATTCAACAATTGTTTACAGTTTTGAATGTGTATATAAATCAATATCAACAGTAGTCTGATTACGAACGCATGATGAAAGGGATGGGGAGGTTTGGAGCTTCCCCGGATCGTATTCATAAAGTAAATACAATTGGTTATTTTGCATAGGGTCCCGAAACTTATTAGTTTAGAATTTAACCACTGGGAAAGGGTTTGTGTCCACCTCAAAACTCTGAAACAGAATTTGGAAACATTTTTCAAATAACTTTTTATAAGAAATTTCTGTGATTTCACGATCCATTTCAGGCTTGCAGTCACAAGAACGACCTTTCGTTATCGAAAAAGGAGCAGCTAATTGAGCTTTCTAGTGACAGTGGGCTTAAAATGCACTTCCGTGATCGTGGTTTGGCTCGATTCTGGATCTCGCCTACGGTGAGAAGTGAATTTCCCCGAATTATTTGAAGTCGAAAATCGTCATGCAGTTTTCTGCAACCTATCTTCGAGAAACGATTTACATCGCTCCTTCAAATAAAAACAAAATAAAGAATTCATCTTAATGTGTATGCGATCTTCAGCTGAAGTTGACGAATATTGAGCCAGATATCCAGCAACTCTGCAAGGTCAAGAAGCTCATCCATCTCATTAAAAGTAAATAATAACATAATTATATCATTTTATTTATTTGTTTAATAAAAATTAAAACTTTGTTTTAATTTTTATCCACAAAATTTAATTTTTTATCTACATATCTGGCCTGGTTGGACGACTCTCCAGCCAAAAGGCTACGAGTTCGAATCCCGCCGTGGGTATGGATGTTTGTGATTGTCTGTAAAAATACTAGTGATAGTGGTCGGCGGTACACAGCATTGGTGTAGATGATGATGATGATTGTAGTTGTGGTTGGTGAAGACGGAGAGTTGTAGAGTAGGTGCCCTTCCTCGATATGTCTTTGGACTACCTGGAGGTGTTATGTAATAATAATATCGACAAACTTCATATGTTCATTGTGCATCACATAGTTTGAATTTGGCACTTGGAAATGCTATATCTATGACAAATAAGAAATTGCATTGGCATAATTGAAAAGGTACATGATTTCTTCAATACCCCTAAAAGACAGGACGACCTTGTTGTTTATAATATTAATATCTTTTAAGATCTATAATATCTTTATTTAGCTTGCAAAAAATATTTGTGTGCACTTTACCATCGTCTAAAACAATGCATAAATCTGACAGTGACCTCTTAATTGCCCTAAATTTTGTTGATGATGTCGAGGCTCAATTAAATACCGTTTGTGAAACACTAGATTCTTCATTTAAAGATATTTACGATGAAGCATGTATAAAAGCCAATAATTTTAATATTGACATTAAAAAGCCAAGGACTTCATCAAAACAAATATTAAGGTCCAATGTTCCAGCCGATTCTGTAGAAGAGCATTTCAGGACTATTTCATTCCATTTATTGACCAAATATTGACTCAACTTCATGAACATTTCACACTCGGCACCGCAACATTTTGAAATATAATTTTTTCTCTTCTACCAAATGGAAAAGAAACTCCAACAGCAAGTGTAATGGAAGATTTTCATCAGTTGTGTGAATTTTATGCCGGTGATTTGCCTTTACAAATTATACAAATTTGTAATTATACAAATGATTATACAAATCGCAATTTTGAACGCCGAATTCAAGTTGTGGTATAAGAAATTTGAAAAACCATTTGCAATAGCTCCATGCAAAAATGCCATTGATGCAGTTTCAAAGTGTGACAAAATGATATATCCTAACATCTATAACATATTAAAAATATTTGCAACGCTTCTGGTAACAACATGTGTCAGTGAAAGGTCATTTTCTAACTTATGCCTTTTAAAAACCTATTTAAGATCTACCATGACACAATCACGATTGAACGGACTTGGCTTTGCTATATATATATATATATATATATACACACACACACAGAGAGAGAGATTAATGTAACCACGACTGAAATAATTCTAGAGCTTTGTAAAAAGAAAAGAAAACTGGATGTTATTCTTTAAATAAATGTTTATAATCACCTAATGAATTTTATTTAATGAATGAAATTTAATGAATTTTAGTTGAACGGATAAAAATATTTTTAATGCAAATTCATTGTATTAAAAATATTTTTATCTGTTCATCCACCCCCCCCAAGATTAAATCCTGGGTGCACCACTGGACCACTGAATAAAATAAATCTTGTTTTCATTCAAGACACCTCTATAACTTCACTTTTTATATGAAAGTAACAAGCTCCACTGAATAAACTATTAAAATTATAGCACTTTAGAATCAATTAACTCTCTATATGAAAGTCTTCTTCTAAAAACATCTGTTGTGTCCCATTTCGTTTAAATCTTACGTTTTATGAGTTTTCTTAAAGTCTTGCCTATATGTGTGGAACATGGTATATCTCTGGGTCACAAAGGAATAGCCCGAGGGTTGAGCCAAAACCTATGTGACGGACTCTTCGTTACCAACTTCTCGTTAAGTCTTAAGAAAATTTATTTATTTCAGCTGTGCCACTTAGGATCTTTAGATTAATTAGAATGTTAATCAAGAAGTTGGCAAGAAGTGAACAAAGATAACACAAGATATGCAATTGTAACTGTGAATTATTTTCTATAAATCTCCCGCTCAGATTCGTAACTAATTTTTTTTTCAAGTGGTGCATCGAATTCCATAAAGAGACAAAATTGGTCAAAGAATAGCAAGGTTTATTAAGCATAATATACATACTGCTAATAATACAAGTAAAAAGGTTCCATTCAAAGTCTAGCTAAGGCATAAATCATATCTGATAACTCTTATACCCTCTACAGACAACTCTATCAAATTTCAATCTAAGTTACTCTATACAAAACATATTTCTTACACTATGATCTTAGTCTTTACAGTCTCGGTTAACCTTTTCTCTATAGATCAAATCCCGTTAAGCATTCTTAATTACACATAATATTCAGATTCATACAGTGCCTGTCCTTTCATAATCTTCTACAACAACAAGTCCTTTCTCATACAGTCTCTTTTAATTGCTATCCCTGAGTCTCTTGTCATTAAAGTTTTAGACAATATTAATTTCTGGATTCACACACATAACAAAGAATAAATTGTCTACTTATCTTTACTCCATTGTTCCTCTTTTTCCAATCATCATTAATTGAACACAATCATCTCCTTGACCTCTATTATCACAGCATTCTGGACATGTACATTCCTCAACGTTCCATGCGGCATAGCCTGCTACCGTATCTCGGGATTAGATTTCCCGTTGAAAACCGTCCGATCGCATGCCAGCGATGGACCACGCACCCAGAGCTCCAATCAACCACACGGTCAGACTAAGAAAATAAGAGAGGGTGAGGGGGGGGGGTTCTAACCCTCTTATACTTCCTCCCTAATGGCTATCACCGTAACTTTGGCTGTTCACACAGCACGTAGAATTTGCTGTCATGTGTGTCTGACCTCATATTGTCCGATTGTCAGCCGCCACTTCTAATCACGTTCCGCAAGCACGAGACCGCTTGGGGCAACTGTCTGCTTTGCCCCCCCGAACTTCAAGCTTACGTTTACCCAGTGTATTCTTGCATGTATTTTCACAATAAAGGTTAATTCATACTAAAGATAATGTTGACCTTAATTCAGTATTAAATTATACACATATTATTTGCGCACTTTTCCTACATATTCTTTTCTTTTATACCAAGTAAATAACATCTCATTACTTTACAATTCTTTCTATCCTTTTCTTATTAATGTATTCAAAACTACTCATACCTAGATACCAAGCATATTTTTATGTTTCTTATTGAGTGTTTGCTCTGTTAGACAATGATAAGATGAATTTTTATATTCTAACTAATCAGGGTATAACACGTCGCAGTTTCAACACTTCAGAACAACCTTGCCTTCTATTATGAAAGCACCTGAAGAAATAACTAAAATTATATCCACAGTTAGAAATCATTTATCAGACTGAGAATACTAAATAAAACAAACTTTACTGGATCCATTCTATATGAACTTACTTTCAGCTTCAACTGAAATAAATCCTATATGGATTAATAATTATTAAAAACTTCACACTTATCACTTTATATGAGGATATCCTCTCTTTGTCTTCTGTTTCTAACTTTTGTTCTAATTTCTGTCCAAGTCTTCATATATTGAAGACACAGAAACTCTGCAGCTTTACTCTGCTATGTTTCTTTGTTTACTCCATGGACAGATGAATGCCTAGCAATGTTTGATAACATTCTTTTTGCTTATGTGCATGATTGGAAGTGTAAGCGAGGAATCCACTCAAGTCCACCATCGTGAACAGCGATAATGAACAGCACACTTCCTTTAATATCCCCACCCATAATGCACAATATAAGGAAATGTGCAGTACAATATCTAGGAATTTATGGAGGAAAAATATATTCAGTTCACAGAAACATACATTCAGGTATCCATATTCTCTCAAAAAACTTATAAAAATTTTGTAATGATTTTTCTGAAGAAAGGAACATTACTGTGTGTGTGTGTGTGTGTGTGTGTGTGTGTGTGTGTGTGTGTGTGTGTGTGTGTGTGTGTGTGTGTGTGTGTGTGTGTGTTAAATTACTCAGCTGGATAATTTTTGAGATTATCATAATATGCTTCATGTTGGAGGCTTAATGGATTTTTTACAACACTCAAAAAGAATTAAAATAGACTTTAATACTTCCTATATTTCGTCCTAGTCACTAGGACATCTATGGGGATTACAAAAAAATTAATGTAACATATGCACAAATAAAAAACAATACTAAGCCCAACCACGTGGGTGACACTAAAGTCCTATCTAGGTAGAGCGTCCTCTAAGGGCAGTAGTAGGTGGCCTGGAATGTAAGGTGGGAACTCTGGTGATGAGTGTTTCCCAAATCTTCGGAAGCTTAATGCACCCATATTTATTGAGATTTGGTTGGTTTTTGAGAGCTGCTGCTGCTTCTAAGAAAAGTCTCTCTTTCTTGAATTTGCTGTGGTGGAGCATGGTGGTTTTCTTCCAAGATACTCTGTGGGTGGTGTCCAAAACATGGTCAGCCAAGCCTGAATGGCCATAGTTGTGTTTGAAGATGTAAGACTTGTGTTCCTCTAGACGGATGGATGCTGATCTGCCTGTTTGTCCAAAGTACGCCAGCTTACAGGAACAGGGTACTTTGTAAACTCCAGGCAGAGAGAGAGGAGGGAGCTGATCTTTCGTAGAACGGATAAGGGTAGCCAGTTTGCGGTGGGGCTTATATGCTGTGTGTAGATTGTATTGTTTTAGTATCTTGGCTATTTTTTCAGATGTGCCACGGATGTAGGGTATGGTGATGGCATTTTTAAAATCTTCACTTTATTTAAAATCTTTATTTTAAAAATTTAAAATTTTTAAAATATTGGTAAACAATGTTTACCAATATTCCCTTAATTGACACCTTATCTCTCTTAGAAAAGGTTTTTCCCTCTGACATCTTAGATCTCTTTTCCTTTGCCATTAACTCTGGATATTTCTCGTGGAACAACAAAATCTACAAGCAGATAGAGGGAACTGCCATGGGTTCCCCCCTCTCACCCCCCCTTGCCAATTTCTATATGGAAGATTTCGAAAAACGAGCCATAGACTCAGCCCCACTCAAACCTTCTATCTGGCTAAGATATGTAGATGATGTGTTCTCTATTTGGCCTCATGGCCCAGACACGTTAGACTCAATCCAGTTCACTATGGAAAAGGAAAAGAACAATTGTTTACCCTTCCTAGACACCTTAGTCACACGCCTGCCTAATGATACACTTACCTTCACCGTATACAGAAAACCCACACACACAGGCAGATACATTCACAAACTCTCCCACCACCACCCCTCTCAACAATATGGCATAATTAAAACTCTTACCAAGAGAGCCCACAATCTTTGTTCCAGTGGAACCGCCCTCACTAATGAGCTTAACCACATACACAGCACTTTCCTCTCCAATGGCTACAGCGATCACAGTATCAAAAAAATAATCAACTCCTCCCCCATTCCCCTTCCTTCTCGTCAACAAGATTTTAAAAATGCCATCACCATACCCTACATCCGTGGCACATCTGAAAAAATAGCCAAGATACTAAAACAATACAATCTACACACAGCATATAAGCCCCACCGCAAACTGGCTACCCTTATCCGTTCTACGAAAGATCAGCTCCCTCCTCTCTCTCTGCCTGGAGTTTACAAAGTACCCTGTTCCTGTAAGCTGGCATACTTTGGACAAACAGGCAGATCAGCATCCATCCGTCTAGAGGAACACAAGTCTTACATCTTCAAACACAACTATGGCCATTCAGGCTTGGCTGACCATGTTTTGGACACCACCCACAGAGTATCATGGAAGAAAACCACCATGCTCCACCACAGCAAATTCAAGAAAGAGAGACTTTTCTTAGAAGCAGCAGCAGCTCTCAAAAACCAACCAAATCTCAATAAATATGGGTGCATTAAGCTTCCGAAGATTTGGGAAACACTCATCACCAGAGTTCCCACCTTACATTCCAGGCCACCTACTACTGCCCTTAGAGGATGCTCTACCTAGATAGGACTTTAGTGTCACCCACGTGGTTGGGCTTAGTATTGTTTTTTATTTGTGCATATGTTACATTAATTTTTTTGTAATCCCCGTAGATGTCCTAGTGACTAGGACGAAATATAGGAAGTATTAAAGTCTATTTTAATTCTTTTTGAGTGTTGTAAAAAATCCATTAAGCCTCCAACATGATGTCCTCACAGCACTTAAGCCTCTACACACGTATCATAATATGCATGAGTGTGTGTGTGAATTATGAAGAGTTTAAATTTGAGGAAATGTGTACATAGGCACTGGATAGGATAAACATTATGTGAATAATGGTTAGTGTGAGCTTCCATGGAGATGCCCATGTAATAACAAAATTAAATTTCCTCTCTTCCTCCACAGAGTTAACATTTTACCACACACACAAATTATATATTTAACATGCACATTTCCTCAATTTACATACATGAATTATTGCCTTTTATTCTTTATGATATTCACCCAAATACACTAACTGCAATTACTCCACCTGAAGTATCTTTAAGTAACATGATCTCTCTCTCGCTCTCTCTGTAGCTGGTTACTAGTCAAAGTGAGATAAATCAGGTTGCAGGTGCTACCTTCAAGACCAGCACTGGGAAATGAATTTAGAAAAGGAAAATCCTGAATTTATTCTAAATTTACTCTCAAAATATAAACTGTGAAAAGAAGGCAATTCCATTTAGAAACATTCATAAATTATAAAAAAAGCAACTGACAATTTGATGCAAATATTTTGTTACACTAAAAAGTCACTAAATGTAAAGCCACTCTAAAGTCTGCAATAAAAAACAAGTAATAAGCATAAAAAGAGACGAGAACTAAACCAAAGTTGAAAGTAATAGAAAAACATGTTCTATCTCCAGTATTATTTGGAATATATAATATGAATAAAATAATCAAAGAATGGAGGATAAACAACAAAGAAGGAATTCAAACAGAAAAAGATTTTATTTTAGATACCTTGTTTTTTGTAGATGGCCAAGTGATATTTGAATAAATAGAAACTAAGTGGCAAAAAACTGTATATAAATTACATTTATATACAGCTCACCTCAGCTACCTTTAATAATACACAAATCATCAAACATGATTAGACTTCTCTGCTTGGACCAATATTTACCTTCAGTCTCTCCAGGCATAAACGCAATACAACACATCACAACATCAATTGCTTTGTCAGCAAAGAGGAGAGCAATTCAGTTCATAGATGATCCTTCTCTTGCACACTTCAACATCTATCTTTCAGACACAATTTTTCAGATTGTGTCTGTTCTAAGGTGCTTCAATGGTCACTGCTTCACTGAACTGGCAACCATCATTCCTTACTTTTTGTTAGAATGTTGGTGGATGGGAGTTGAAGTTCAGAGGATATACTTTAAAGGAAGCTAAGGTAACTCATAAGATTACTTGGTTAATGAAGAACACACTAACAAGCAGACATAAGTATGTTATCATTCCTCTTTATAAGGCACTGATTTAGCTATACCTCTGTGTTTGTGCTCAGGTCTGGTCATCTGGGTTTCTTGGGAACGAGGAAGGGGAGAGGATTGTGGAATGCTTCATAATTATTATTTATTATGTTACACCTTCAGGGAGTCCAAAGACTCATCGAGGGAGGGCACCTACTCTACAAACACTCTGTCTACATCAATGCCATCTACTGCCAACTATCACCACTAGTATTCAGAGACAATCACAAACATCTATGTCCATGGCGGGATTCGAACCCACAGCCTTTTGGCTGAAGAGCAGATATGCTAACCACTTGGCCAACCATTTATTTCCATATATTCATGGAAATAAAAATACAAGTCCAATAGGTACACATATATATGGTATTTTATTTTATCCAGTTGTATAAGTACGTGTGGACATGTCCATAAAGGAAGAGAGGTGCAATATAACTCAAAAATTAAAATAACTATGCTTTTATGCCTGTGCAAAAAGGTATATGGTCCACTTATGAAATGACGGATTTTTAAGGTTAAGAAAAGATACATTAAAAAGTGTGATTTACTGACAATACATAGAGAAATGCCAGTGCCAGATATTTAGAAACCAGAAGCTGAGAACTTTCTTAATGCTTTGCTCATGTAACATATATAAACACACTGAATAGTGGTATATTCTTACCTGAACAGAAACATTTCTGACAGTATAATCACTATCATTATGTACACTCATATAGCATGAGAAGGTCTCCCCCAGATAAATATTCCTAAAAAGTGCAAAAGACAAGTTATTTATATACATACTTAAGTTTTCGCTTGGTAATCAATTTTTATCAACTTTTTTTTAATACAACAAGTATTTCACAGTGCATCCAAAATAGGAGTTTCATATTTATTTATAAACTATCAGTAAGCCCAGACAAAGCATGGGTTTTATGGTTGATTTTCTAGAGTTTATAGGACAAAAAAAAAAACAAATTTCCAGGAGGAAAAAGACCGCATGCCCCTGAGAGATTAACTTGGTAACTAGTTGAATAATGGGTTAGAAAAATTTCCTCTTATCAGTGAACTAATATTAAACTTAAAACATCTTTCTTCAGGCAGTCTAACATTATGGATGTTAGCCATTTCCACAGACCTATGGGTTCTCTTTAACAGGTGTTCAATATACTTAGTAGCATATGTATATTTGAATATACTATATGATACTGGGCCACTATGGCCAGTAATGTGCAATATACAGTCTCTCACCATCAAGTCAACTCTGCCTTCTCAAGGCATACTCTTTCAACCAAAGAGACTCTGGCAACTTTAGTGAGCTTTCTCTCTCCATAAAATGATACCTTCCCAGTTAGAGGAAATATCAACTAGACCTACTAGGCAGTACACAATCTTCATTGCATGAAAATGCCACTTTCCTTACTGGGAGCCTGAAGTGACCATTGCCATTTGGTTCCCTGAGCAGGAGGTTCTGGTTCACTCACATCTGCCAACATGCTATGTGAGTGATTCCCAACAAAGGCATGCTAAACATACTGTGGAGATCCAAAACACCTCCCCCATATTTGAAGTACAGCAGTAAAGCAGTTTTCAGCCTTGCCCCCCCCCCCCAAGATAGTACATGAACCAAACCAGATGTTAACATGTTTTGGAAGCCTCTTAATCAGCTGGCACATAATCTCATTTCTCTATGCTATAAGGTCATATATACCTGGAAAGAGTCCATGTATTAGTATGCAAGAGCCATTGTCAATACTGTGTTATGGCATGGAAACTGGATGCTCTCTCTATATGGGAGACATGCCTAAGAGTCTATCTCTTCCCACAGTATACTGGCCTGCTTTATTTTTTTTTTTACTTTACCTCTGAAATATTAACATGACAGTAAACCAACATAAATACAGAGTCACTGCAGTTACAATAAAAAACAAACCTTAAAAAATTTACAAAAAAAAAAAAAAAAACTGTTCCACATTCACTTTACCAACATTTGTGATATAAACACCCACTTAAATGCTCCCCACCAAATATGGATTGTGCTACTTTTGATCAACAGCCTATATTCTAGCCTTTACCATTGGACAGAAGCCATGGAAAAATTCAAGACACTCATGTGGTCACACTTGACATTTCAAAAGAATTTGATTGGGTTTGGCACAGCGCCTACTTAGCAAACTGCTAAGTAGGCCCTATTCCAGCAAGGCTTGCTACTATATCACTCTCTCCAAGTAAAAGATCTGCTAATCTCACCCTCCTTATATAACTTCTAAGGATGATCCCTCATTCTTTCATTCTCTCCATCCAAACTATGAACAATCTCATCATCATCATCAAATTCCTGCCATATACCCTCAAGGGGTGTACAGGATATGATAGTACTACATGAAAAAAATTACATCATTATTAATTTCCTATCTACAATTTTCCTCCAAATCAGTCTGTTACTTGTCAAGACTCCAACCTTATCAGATCTTATATTTCTATCGTCTAAGGCACTTTGTACCGTATCAATCCACCTATATCTTGGTCTTCCTCTGGGTCGTTTTGCTGCCAACCTGGCAGAGAACACTTGTTTTGCTAATCTTTCCTCACCCATTCTGTTTAAGTGACCATACCACCTGGGATTAGCTCTGCTAATGCATTCCTGGATGCTGACAATGTCAAGTTCTTTCCTAATATCCTCGTTTTTAATATGATATTGCCATTGATGCCATCTGTTCATGCCTATAATCTTTCTCAGGACTCTCATATCTGTGGTCTCTAGTCTTTGGTCAAGTGTTTTACTTCTGACCCAGCTCTCGGATCCATAAGTTAAAACTGGTTTGAACACTGTCTTATATACAACTAATTTAGTGTTCCGACTAATTTCTCTCTTATTCCATATGAAATTATTCAATTGACTTCCCACCATACCAGCTTTGCTGATTCTGTTGTCTATTTCTATATTTAATTTACCATCTTCAGTAAAAATTGTGCCTAAATAGCTGAAATGTTTTACTTGTTCCACAGGTTCTCCATTCACAACACAGTTGACATTTTCAATGATTCTGCCTATTTTCATTGTCTTTGTCTTTTTATTGCTGACCTTCATACCATATCTGTTACAACAGCTATTCAATTTAGTCAGAGAAACTTGCAGACCTGTAGCAGATGATTTATTTAGAAGTATAACATCATCCGCATAAAGCAAAGAGCTGACATTAACATTTCCAATTTTGATATCATGTTTAATACCGCTTTCCTTCATAATGTGATCCATATAGATAATGAATAACAGAGGGGATAATGTACATCCTTGTCTCACACCAGATTTAACATTAAACCATCTTCCTGTACTTCCTTCAATTCAATTCTTACAACTCAAATAAAGACTAAGTATTGCTTGATATAATGCCCCATTGACACCATATAACTGCAGCGTATTGAATAGCTTCTCTCTTGGCACCTTGTC
The DNA here is from genome assembly GCF_054136105.1 of Typopeltis vanoorti. Lineage (NCBI taxonomy): Eukaryota > Metazoa > Arthropoda > Arachnida > Uropygi > Thelyphonidae > Typopeltis > Typopeltis vanoorti. Next base: position 81,989,462 of record NC_143568.1, read on the forward strand.
ATATGCCTTTTCCAGATCGACAAAACTTAAATACAGATCTTTGTTATATTCCCATGCTTTCTCGACTATTTGTCGTAAAGTGAAGATCTGATCCTGACAGCCTCTATTTGGCCTGAATCCAGCTTGTTCTTCACCAAGCTTTTCTTCCACAATTCTTCTCAACCGTTTCTCAAGTATACTTGCATAGATCTTGCCAGGAACACTCAGTAGAGAAATACCTCTGTAATTCTCACGTGCAGTTTTATTTCACTTTTTATATATGGGTACTATGAGAGCTCTACTCCAATCATCGGGAATTCGTCCCTCTGTCCAGGCTTTCTGAACTACGCAGTGCAGCCACTGTAAGACTCTTATACCACCATACTTCAGCATTTCTGGTCGAATATCATCTACTCATGCTGCCTTTCCACATTTCAAGCCTTTGATGGCTTTTTCTACTTCAAGTATGGATATGTATTCCTGACTGCATGCCTGGTCAGTGTTTTTTACCACTGTGCTGTCATCACTGCTTGTTTCATTTAGCAGTTTTTCAAAGTAATTACTCCATAATTCAAGGATATCTTTTTCTCCGCTTTCATGTCAACTTTATCATCTCTAATTCCTTTTACAGCACTCTTTCCTCCATTCTTAAGCTTCTTCAACAACCTCCAGAATATTTTGCCACCTTCTTGATATTTATTTTCTATATTCTTGCCAAAGTCCTCCCATGACTTTTGTTTAGCTAGTTTTACACAGTGTTTAGCATTCTTACATTTGTCTCTATATTCTCTAAGAGCACAAGCTGACTTATTTGCCAGGAACATTTGGTATGCTTTCTTCTTTTCCTTCACTGCCTCTCTAACTCCTGGTGTGTTCACCAGGGAGTTCTGATTTTTTTATCCTTACAGACAACCTCACCACATGCCTCTCTGGCAGAATCAATCAATGTTTTCTTCAGAGTTTGCCAGTGAATCGCCAAGGTTTGATTCCTGTTCTCAAACTCTTTCATTTTTTCTTCAATAATTTTTGTGTATTTAAGTCTACAGTTCGCATCTGAGAGCTGCTCAACTTTTATTCGCTTTAAAACTTTCTTACATGTTATTCTTTTCAATGTGAAATTCAATTTTTTCAATATACTTAGTAGCATATGTATATTTCATCATCATCAAAATATAGAATGAACAATCTCTGCTGTATTAATTCAGTAGAAATACCTTACCAACTAATAAATTTCTATCTCCTATTTTCTCTCTTTATCTATTTAGCTATGCAGGTGACATTTCCTCAATCTGTCCTCATATCCTGCAAGTAAAAGACCTAATGCTCTTGTAACTTTTCTCTAGGGACTTCCAAAAATCTCTTTGCTGTAATGAAAACCAGTTGACCAAATTGGTGCAGAGCAATTCAGTTGCAGCCTGATAAAGGCTCTATTACAGTGGAACAATAACTTCATGTTTACATGTCAACATTCTCCTCACCACTGTCATAGTCTCTGGTGTCCTCACAATTCTCAAATTCAGCTGTTCCTAAATCTCACAGATCATTGTCTTCTATCATCATCCCATGCTCTTGCCATGTCTGGTATCTCTTCCACACTCTCTCCTGCTAATCAAATACACAGCATCCCATCATTGCCTTCAAAATCTTCCAAATTAAAATAATAATAATATAAATTACAGTTTTAGTAATAAAACTGTAAAACTTATCCATCTGCCTACAAAGACAACCTCATCAATGTAAAATTTTTCTGGATGGCTACATTATCTTCACCTCCTCACAGCTCTACTCAACTTATAGTGCCATCTGTAAACAACTGCATCTGCCATTAAGCCTCACAATATCATTAAGATGTTAGTTAAACAATAATGGTCTGAAAACAAACTCCTCTGCTATACCATTAGTTACACCTGCTAAAAGAGAAGGCAAGATGTATGTGATATATTAGTAAATAATTAATTTTTAATGAACTAGTATAGTGCTTATCAAAAAAACCTAAAAGCAGTTTCAGATAATTTAAAATTAACATGTATGGAACAATATGTAAAAAGAAAAATCAACAAAAAAATACAATATATATATATATATATGTATATATAAAAATGAGGGATAATACTTTGCCCACCCATAGCATGAAATTTTCAAGAGTGGGAACCATACAAGAAAAAATAAATAAAATAGAAGAGATGGGAATCATGATGGAAGGACAACAATTTACTGTTAATTGTGGCCAATTGTGCATATTAGGGTACTATATGATAAAGAAGTAGGATTTCTAATGTTCTGTGCAAGCAGTATTTATATATGTGTATGCATACATGTGTGTGTGTGGCAAGTCATACAAAGTATTATTACCCAAAACTCTGAGGAAGCATTAACAAATTTCCCATCATGAATTGTTCTAAACCTAAAGGAGATCCAATATCATTCTTTAATTCATTATTCAGTATATCTCCTGGAAGATCCCAAGGATCGCATTTCACTGGAAGAGTTGTATATAGTGATGGTCTGCTAAGTCGCATAACTAAATAAAGGAAAGAGAAAATAATTAACTTTTTGTTATTTTCAATGTACAAACTGCAAGAAATATACAAAACAATAATTTATAATTTTTCATTACATTTCATCTTCATAATTTTAAAATTATGTCCAGTATTATATGTTTGGTATTGTTGTTGAGGTTATAGCCTTTCAGCTGTTTAGCTATATATATGCCACCATCTAAGGAAATGACTATGAGCAAGGTGGTTTCCTATTGCCTTTCTTGCTGTACTATATCCTATGACTGTAGCCTGTGTGTTCATGAGGTCGGTTTGTCTGCTTGCAGAATGAAAAACCCCAGATAAACTGGTGGAAAAAACCCTGCTATCTATGCCCAAGACCGGCTAACTTGGCTATGGCTGAGGAAGATCCTTAAGCTCCTCATGCTGCTGAGGGGGAATCGAACCTAGGACACTCCTTCCCCAGGAATATGGTTGCAAAGCACAAAGCCACTAGGCTAACCATGCAGACATGCTTGGTATTAAGAATAATCAAAATACAAATTAACTAAAGAGTAAAAGTTACTAGTATGGTCTAACTACATATCAATATGCTATAAATATATGCATATGCACGAAAATGTAAGTTGAATACAAAAAAAACTCTAGGAATGAGGATGAATTTTCTTTTTCATCCAAAGTCAAAAGTCATAAGGAAACCCCAGCCGGTTTCAACCTATCATGGACAGTTTAAATTGTAATGTAAAATGAGCTATGTAAAATAAAAATAAAAATAAAAAAAAATTGTATATTTCTCACAATGCACATGTACAGCAGCAAACAATTTGATATAAAGTCATCTGCCTCCATATGCAAGTATCTTAGTTGCAAAGATGCTTTGTGTGCAAATTTTGTTTGCTCAGAATAGTCAGTGACATGAATGCCTCTACCACATATTATCAAAAATTAAAAATGAAAGCATATTAAATAAGTATGGAAATGATCAGAGATAATCATAAATATATTTCATAATAGCATTCTTATGTAGTGATATTATTTAATGACAATTTAATCTATAGCTGTTTTGGGCATATGTACTATACACAATTCTGATTTGCCTAAGTTTGCCACTAAAAGTGGACTAATAAACTAAAACTAATGATGACAAAACAAATTTTTGCCAAGAAGTATCTTTTCTTTACATCTCTTAGATAACTGGGACAAGAATTTCACAGTCTTCCACAAACAAGAGCCTGTAGCTCAGTCAGTATAGATTAAGCCCTTTGGTCAGAAAGACCTGGGTTCGATTCCCATCAGTGACATGAAGAACCTTTATTTGGTCTCTTTCAACTAAAGGTGAGTTAGCTGGTCTCATACGGAGGTAGAGGGTTTTTTCACCTGGAAACTCAGGTTTTTCGTCTCTCAGAACAGGCAAACCAGCCCCGTGAACACACGTGGATTATAGTCATGAATACGTCCCAATCATATGCCGGTCCTGAGCCCGGATAAAAACTGGAGGGGTTGGGGAAAGCAATGGTGAACTACCCTGTAAAAACCTCACCACAAATACTTTGTGGGCAATGCCTACAAAGTCAGCTATGGTCAGAAATGACTGAAATGGAAAATCAGAATTAGATTCACACAAATATACAAGTAGCACGGTCATGAAGGAGTCCAAGGACTCATCATGGGATAGGGTCCTTGGACTCCTTGGTGGTGTCGCATAATAGAAATAAGTATAAGAACAAATTCCTAAAATCAGTGCTGCAAAAATCAGAGGGTATTGTTATTGACCCACAATTTCATAATCTTATGAAAATCAGTTATTTCAGTGATTTCTTAAATGACAGTGAAAAGGCATTTTAATTTTTAAAAAAAATATTTTTAAATATTTCAGGCAAGGAGGGTGACTTGATTGGAAAGGGTAGCAAAGATGCAGTATGAGCAGTGGTTAGCCAATAAAGCTATTTAAAAAATAAATAAATAAAATAATAATAAAAAAAAAAACTAAGGGGTTCTTTTGATATGCAAACCAGCAGAAAAGAGAATGATTATGAAAGGATGAAAATGGCTGAAAAAATAAAGGTACATGGATAACTGCTGTGGAGGATACAGTTGAGATATTAAATGAGCAGTTCATAAAGGTATTTATGAACTAGTGAATGTGACATTATGCAGTTTGTAAGCAGTGGAAGCAGAGGAGGAAAGACTGACTGACTGTGAGTGAAGAAGATACATGAGGAATTCAGTAAACTTCATGTTAATAAGACTGTGGAAAGGCAAGATGGTACCACTTCATAAGGGAGGTGGAAGAACTAATACTTCAAATTATAGGCCAATCTGCACCAGGTGTTGTAAAAAAGAGTTAGAGAAGTTAGTAGGAACTAGAATCCAGAATTGGGTTGATAGCAGTGGTATTCTCTTTAATGGATGGCATGCATTTGCTAAAGGAAGGAAGGTCATGTTTTAGTAATCTGCTTATGCATTACAATAAGGTGATATGTGCCATGGACAAGGGAGATAGATACACAGTAGTATACTTAGATTTTACAAAGACTTTTAACAGATTGCCACGTGACAGGTTGATAGTCAAACTAGAATGGATGGGGCTGGATATTAGATTAGTGCACTGGATTGGAGATTTGCAGTCTGATAGGTATCCACAAGTGGTGGGGGGAGCTATATCAGAAAAGAGGAAAGTCACTGGAGGCGGTGTACTTCAAGGGTCTGTTTTAAGACCATTGCTGTTTAATCTACATGTTAATGATATTGTGGAAGGTTTCAAGGAATATTCAGTTGTTTGCTGATAATTCAAAGTTGGTAAGAACTATGAGAAGGAGAGTAGATGTTTCTTTACAAGACTTGAATAGACTGAGTGAATGGACACAGGAGTGAGGTTAATAGTTCAACATGTAAAGTATAAGGTTTTAAAATTTGGAAAACAAAGATAGGATGTAGAGTATATACTTGGTGGTGATATACCAAAGGAGGTGGAGGAAATGGGCAACCTGGGTGTAACGTTGGATAAGGATCTAAATTTAAAAGACACAGTAAAATTGCCAGGACAACACAATGAATTCTAACAATGATGCAGAGGATACTGACTTGTGAAAGAAAGAAGATTCTTGTTCCAATATATACAGTGGCATAGCTAGAGCTTTTGCTACCTCTCTCAATACACACACAAAAAAATACTACAAAAAGTCAAAACGACGTATAGTGAAATAAATTAAAACACTATGTTTATTTTTGAAGTAAAACTTTAATTCCAACACTCTAAAATTATTTTTCTTGCTTTTCTGTTAGTAAAATCATCGATGACACTGGCAAAGTCTATTTCATAGTAATGTAGGTTATTCTTAATCAATTTTAATTTAGAAAAAACTCCTCCCACAACTAGCAACACCTACAGCAATTATGAGGAAAATTTGCAGTAGTATTACAATATTTGGAACTGAGTTCTTGAGACTGTATTTTAGAATAAACTGCCATCCAGCTAAGCCACTGATTGTATAAGACCTTGATTAACCCACACATGGACTACTGTGCACAGATTTGGTCACCTGGTTTTCAAAATGGAAAAGAAATCACCTTAATCAATTTCCAGAGGAAATTGATTTTTCTAGTCTCTGGAATGTTGAGTATAAAGTAAAGTTGAAAAGATAAAATTTACAGTCTAGTGGATTATAAGTTGGTAAGGGTCTTCTTATCAGATTAATGCTGAAGAGATTTTTCACAGCATGATAAGAGATGGGAGGGAGAACACGAGGTCATCACCAGAAGCTGTATATGGACAGTGTGAACAAAGAAGTGAGAAGCAGGTGTTTTGCCATTAAAAGTGATGAATGACTGGAATGTATTGCCTGAGGTGTGGTATCTGCAGAAAATGTATTTAAAATATGGCATAATGAGCTGTGTGTATGATAGAGGGACCTACCACGATGAGTCCCCCGACTCCATGGAGGTCTGATGATGATAATAATAACAATAATAATTAAAAGTGAGAATACAGATATCTTATAGAAGATATGCTACAGGATATCTGTTATAACTTGCTCATCCTACTACTTTGTATGCCGTGTAAGTCATAACAGATCCACTTTCTACATTCATATTTTGATTTATTTCTAACTTAGTGCCTCTCTAGTATATTTGGAAGAAAACCAGGATGTGTATCCTTTAACTAGAAAAGAAGCAAGTTTAATTCTTATCATGACAAAAGTAATCTTTATAAGGACTTTTCAAATGAAGGTTAGCTGGTCTCATACAGGTTGCATACAGACTGTCTCTAAAGTTTGATTCTTGTTGACATCTGTTATGTTAAAAGTCATAGTGGTTTCTGAAATATTGCCTGACCCAACCAGGGCAATGTTGTAAAGTTGTCTTGAGTTGACTCCGATGGTAGACAGAAGAAGTTAAAGAAACAGTCCATGAAAAGAAGAAATCAGAAAAAAACAGAGAAAAATGTAGAAAAGCTATGTGTGAAAGTAGTTAAATGAAAGTCACAGGGATATTTATTATTATTATTATTATTACCCAAGCCCCCCATGCAGTCAAAGACTCATCTAGAAGGTCCTTTTATCATATACACAACTCATCATACCGTGCTTTAAACACACTCAAATTCTCTGCAGACACCACACGCTAAGGCAAGGCATTCCAATTATTCACAACTCTACATGAAAAAAACCTGCTTCTCACTTCCCTACTCACACCCTCTTTATGCAGTTTCCAGGGATGACCGGTGGTTCTCCCACTATTTTCTGTAGAACCTCTCCAGCATTGATCCTATAACAACCCCTTAATAATTTGTAGGTCTCTATCATATCTCCCCTCTTTCTCCTGTCCACCAGACTCTGCAAGCTGCATCTTCTCAATCTTTCCTCATACTCGACATCCCAGAGGTCAGAAACTACCTTAGTCAGTTACCTCTGGATCATTTCCAACATCTCTTCATCCTTCTGAAAACCAGGTGACCAAATCTGGACAGAATAGTCCATGTGTGGCCTAATGAAAGCCTTATACAACGGAACAAGAATCTCACTACTTCTACAAGTCAGTGTTCGCTGCATCATTCCCAGAAGTCTTTGTGTTGTCTTCACAATTTTGGCTATGTGTCCCCCTAAATTTCAGATCCTTATCAACTATCACCCGCAGATCTCTTATTTCCTCCACTTCCGACAATATATCCTCACCAAGCATAAATTCTGCATCCCATTTTTGCTTTACAAATTTTAGAACCTTACATTTTGCAACATTGCACTCACATCCCCATTCCCGTGCCCAATCACTCAATTTATTCAAGTCTTCTTGTAAGGTCACATCTTCAATACTCTTTATGGTTCGTCCCAACTTTGCATCATCTGCAAACAACTGAATATCTCCATCTAAATCTTCGCCAATATCATTAATATACAAGTTAAATAGTAATGGCCCTAAAACAGACCCCTGGGGCACTCCACTAGTGACTTTCCTTTTCCTGGATATCACACCCCCATACACAACTTGCTGATACCTATCAGATAGCCAGTCTCCAATCAAATATCCAACCCCATCCACTCTAGTTTGACTATCAATTTATCATGTGGTAATCTACCAAAAGCCTTTGCGAAATCTAAGTATATTACTGTGTATCCTTCTCTTCTGTCCATGGAAGCAGACACCTTATAGGTATTATTTCTGGGAAAATTCCAATGTTACTCCTCTTATAAATTATTATTTTTATGGCTACTGTAGCCTGTTTTTGTTTAGGAGTGCCCCTTATTTTAAATAAATTGGCTTTTTTACTCAAGAAATTTTTAGGGCATTATAAGTGTATTTTGAAGGAAAATATAGCAGAATAATTGAGGAAGAAAATTTTGTACACATCTTGTTTAGATGCTAGGATGACTTCATTCTCTACTTCTGCTGTTAGGCTATTAAAAGGGGGGGGAGGTGTGGGGGGAGTGTTTGACGCAAGGCAAGAAGAATAATTTTGAAAACCTGGGTTTTTCTAAAATAATATATATATTATTATACTTCAGGGCACTTCTTTGGGGTAGGGGAAGGGCTTTATGGGAAAACTGGAGTGGGAAAGAGCGTTAACAGGGTGCGAGACCAAAACGGCTCGCATCCCTTTAACGCTCTCCCCTGCTCCAGTTTTCCCATAAAACCCTTCCCCAAAGAAGCACCCTTAAGTATAATAATATATATATTATTTTAGAATAACCCAGGTTTTCAAAATTATTCTTCCTGCCTTGCATCAAACACTCCCCCCACGTCCCCCTTTTTTTTTAATGGCCTAAAGTCATCCTAGCATCTAAACAAGGTATGTACAAAATTTTCTTCCTCAATTGAAAGTTTATTTTTCACTTGGTTAGAATATAATAAATTTAGTTTAATCCTTTATCCAAGTGTGAGCAAACAAAGTTTGTGCCTGAAAATATCTTCAGGACTGGGGTAAGGTGGTGCAACACCAGGGCGACTCCTTGCAAAGGTGGAGCAAGCTACTATCATTCCTATCTCAGTATCTCCCATAATGCAAAACACATCTCCTTGCAGATATGTCTAATGTTATGCATTAAGGGAGGGGCCACTACCCAGACTAGTTTCGACCTTTATTGAGGTCTCTTCAGTGGGAGCCACGCCCAAGTGGAGATACCAGCCGGAAGCGTTAGCAAAGTCATCTCTACCTATAGGAGTTGCAAATGGTGTGCAACCTTTTTAATAAATTGCTCTGGATTTAGAGAAAGGCAGAGTAATTTACTAAAAGCTTGCACACCATTTGCAACTCCTATAGGTAGAGATGACTTTGCTAACGCTTCCGGCTGGTATCTCCACTTGGGCGTGGCTCCCACTGAAGAGACCTCAATAAAGGTCGAAACTAGTCTGGGTAGTGGCCCCTCCCTTAATGCATAACATTAGACATATCCGCAAGGAGATGTGTTTTGCATTATGGGAGATACTGAGATAGGAATGATAGTAGCTTGCTCCACCTTTGCAAGGAGTCGCCCTGGTGTTGCACCACCTTACCCCAGTCCTGAAGATACTTTCAGGCGCAAACTTTGTTTGCTCACACTTGGATAAAGGATTAAACTAAATTTATTATATTCTTCCTCAATTATTCTGCTATATTTTCCTTCAAAATACACTTATAATGCCCTAAAAATTTCTTGAGTAAAAAAGCAAATTTATTTAAAATAAGGGACACTCCTAAACCAAAACAGGCTATAATAGTCAAAAAATAGCAGTCACCTTATTGTAATAAGTAAGTAGATTACTAAAACATGACTTCCCTTTAGTAAATCCATGCTGTCCATGAAAGATAATACCATTGTTGTCAATTCTGGATCCTAGTTCTCACAAGCTTCTCCAACAACTTAACTATAACACCTGACACACAGATAGGCATATAGTTTGATGCTTGAGTTCTATCACTTCCTTTATGAAGTGGCACAATCTTGCCCTCCTTAGGAACTTGACCCAGTGCAAGACTCGTATTAAAAAAATATGTCAAGGCCGGCATCAACTCCCTGGCACATTCTTTCAGAATGCGTGGTGATATATACCTCTTCCATCATCAATTGCTCTCAATCTCTCCATGAAGTCACATTCACAAGATTGAAAGACCTTTATGAACTGTTCATTAAGTATCTCCACCACCTTCTGCAACAGCTGTCTTCATACCATTTTTTCCAATCAATGTCATCCTTCCATAATCATTCTCTCTTTTGCTCTGGCTACATATCAAAAAACTCCTTAGGATTCTTTTTGGCTTCATTAGCTAACTGCTATTCATACCTCTCTTTAACTACCCTCACCAACCAAGTCACTCGCCTTGCCAAGTCTTTGTAGTTCTCATGAAATTGGTTATTTCCACTTCTCTTATGCTGCCTCCATAATGCTCTTTTTTCTTTATATCGCATGCTTAATCTCTTTATTCATCCATTTGACACCTACCTTATTTAACCTTCTCACCCTTGGAATACATTTAGACGTTGCATCTACTAGATAGTTTTTGAAAACCCCCAGAGCTGCATTGATCTCTTTTCCAGCTAACTCCCTATTCCATGCTACACCTGCAAGCTGTCTCCTGAACACTTCATAGCCATCCCCCTTGTAGTTCCACAAATACCCTTTTCTTACAGAGGTCCTCATACTGCTGGCAACCACCCAGGTAATCACCTCATGGTCATTCTCACCAACTGGTAGGTGATTTGACACTTCATTTATAATTACATCCTCTGATGAGATGACCAAATCCAAGACCCTCAATCCTTGTGTGCCTTCTGTTACATACTGTCTGAGGTAGTTATCCCTCAAAAACTCAAGAAACTCATTTTCTTTACTTCCAGTTGCTATCTCATCATTCAGGTCTATATTGCCATAATTAAAATAGCCATAATGATCCCTCTTTTCTTATTTGCTTGGCTAATTTGATTATACATTTCATAGTCACTATCATCCACATTTCCTGGTCTATAACAACATCCAACCAAGTATTTCATTCCATTCACCTCTATCTCACACCATACTGCCTCAAAACCACTGGCACTATTTCCCTCTTGCATCTCTACTTTGTATGAACATAACTCTTTCTCTATGAATAGCACTCCCCCTCTCTTTTTACCCCTTCTATCCTCACGATTAGAGACCTTCGTCCATCTCTATTCCTGTCAGGATGTCATTCTCATCTAACCATGTCTCACTTATTCCAAATTCCTGGATCTACAGTTCCATTGATACCACTCATTCGATATGATCTCTCCATGCTCAACTGGGGCAATTTCCCTTTCTGCTTATTCATTTTAGAACCCTCTTCAATTCCAATTGTTTTTTCCTCTTGATCCCAGGTCACTCCATTCCTTTCCTGTCTACACATGCTCTCACATCCTCTTGGAGCATCCACCTTTCTCATGCTGTGTACTCCTGTCCACCCTGAGCCTCCCCATTTCCCTGTTCATCTTGCACACCCATTCTCTCATTTTCCATACTCATGCCACTTACTTCCTCATTCATAACCACCTCTTTAATCACCTACTCTCCTGCTCTTCCACATCACTTCCCACTTGATCTGATTCATTCTCTGTACTCACTTCTCTACCTTCCAGCAACAGTCTCTCCAAGTGACTCACACCACACCATTTTAAAATAATAAAGCTGATAAACACCAGGAATGTGAGACAGATTTTTGAATCATGCCAAACCAACTAAGGCTATGAGGCCATCACATTAGGTGATGTGTGCATATTATTCTGGCAGTTTTGTTTTGCAGGATAAAAAACTGAACATTCTGGGGGAAAAAAAAAACTGCTACCTCCATATCACACTACTTCACCTTTAATCGAAAATCTTTATAAAGATTCTTCATATCCTAGACAGGACTCACCTACTCAGGATGAAGATGGCAAATGTTTTTCAAGGCTACTAAAGAAAACATAGCAATGGAGAAAAGAATAGCACAAATAAGGAATCAAATGCTATAAACTTGATAAAAAAAGGTGATGTGAGCAAACGATAATTGTAGATAAAAGGATAAAGGATAAAAGAATAGTTGTTAGTTCAAGAAGATTACAAGTTTTAGTTACACTGATGGGCTACAGTGAAAGAAACTCATGGGTTTGGAGATGACGGTGAATATGGAATTGAAATTCATAGAATATATATACTGCAAAGTGAACTAAAAGAATAACGGAAGATTTTGAAAAACACACTGATAAGTAGGGATAAAGAAGTTACCGCTTCTTTATAAGCAGGATATGAAGAAGTAATGGAAACGTTCAGGGATAGGTGATCAAGATGGTGAAAGGTCTGTGGAATGATCCCTGTAAGGACAGATAGAATGTTTGTGGTCACAAAATTTGCTTCACAGGCAAAAAAAAAAGAGGAATAGGATTACAAAGGAGATTTTATACCTGGTCTTGCCTAAATACTGTTACAACTTCCATACAGCACCACACTGCCCACATAATTGTGAGTCTGGTTCCATTAGTGGCACTAATCTTGCATTTCTGTGAGAAAGGGGGTCACGTTGACACGTCCAGGTAGTCCAAAGACTCATCCAGGGAGGGCACCTACTCTACAACTCTGCCTCCACCCAATTCTCCAATTGCAATCATCATCTACACAATGCTATGTACCACAACTATAGCCAATCACAAGCATCCATACTCACTGCGGGATTCAGACCCACAGCCTTTTGGCTGGAGAGCTGATATGCTCTCCAGCCAAACCAGCTGGTCAACCAGGTTGGCATGAAGTAACTTCAAGAAGTGTAAGCAAACAAAGTTTATGCATGAGGTAACTTCATGACTGAGCAATTCATACAGAGAGGCTAATTACTTTACATCACTTGATTAAACCAAGAATATAATATCTTGGCATCTTTAATTTATAGTATAACCAAGTGGAAAAACTTTCACCATCTATCTCTAATCCAGAGCATTTTAGTAATAAGGTGACACCTTCAGGCTATTTGTATATGGAAATATGACTTCTGCATTACTTCAACCTTGGTATCACTTCTTGGTCTGGCTCCCACTGAGTAGTGACCCTTCCCATAATGCATAGCATTATACATATTCGTAAGGAGATGTGGCTTGCATTATGGAATGCTAAGTCAAATGATGTAAGGTCATTAGCCTATATATACAAGCTGCCCAGTCATGAAGTTACTTCACACACAAACTTTGTTTGCTAACACTTGGATAAAGGATTAAACCAAGAATATAATTTCTTGTCATCTTTAATTTATAGTATAACCAAGTGGAAAAAATTTTGAGAGCAATACAGTCTATATTTAAGTTGTCAGTCAGCAGTTATAATTGAAGGAAATACAGAAAATGGTTTGATATAAAATTAGGGAGCATCCACTTTTCTCAGTAAGACAGGGATGCACATTATATCCACTCATATCATCTATATCAGTGTTTCTCAACCTGTGTGTCCGCAGACCACAGGAGGTCCGCGGCGATGGGACAGGTGGTCCACAGGCAGACTTAAATTAATTAAATAAATATATTTTTTTAATTATCCAAACAAAACAAATTAAAATTGAATAAGTAAAAATTATTGAAATCAAATGGAGACCTAAAAAAAAAAACCAACAAATAGCATCAGAATGTTCAAAGGCAGAAGCAATAAAACTATATTGTTGATCACTTCACCCTTCTTTTATTATTCATCATTCTGCGGCTAAATTTGTAGCGGCAAAATGACGAATAATAAAAGAGGGGTGAAGTGAACAACAATATAGTTTTATTGCCATAGACAGTATGGCAAGATTTCTTAAACGCTAAAAAAGTGTCGCCCGAGGCAGACCCCTCACCCCCAGGTAAGCCTATGTAACCTAGTGGTCTGCAGAACTGTTTTAGGCATTTTACTGGCCCTTGGGATTAGAAAGGTTGAGAAACACTGATCTATATGGATCACATTACGAAAGAAAGTAGCATTAGGCCTAAAAAAATAAATGATGAAATAAAATAAAAAAAAGATCCAGAGGAAGACCAAGGTGAATTGATTCAGTCAGAGAGTTATTTTTGGTTTTTATGGCACAAAGACATCAACGGTCATACTGCACCAGGACACAGGTTGTAGCATTACATATAGTAAATGGTTAGTAGAACAATCACAAACATCAATGCCCCTGACAGGTTTCAAATCTGCAGCCTCTTTCTTAGCTGGTGTGCATATATGCTATTGATTCAGGCAGAAGTGCCTTAGAAGCATGAAATGTTAGATATGTCAATATTGGAGTGCTCACAAGTAATAGATTGATTTGGAGGAAAATTGTTGACAGGAAATTAATAATAATGTAAACTTAATCAATGTAGTTCTGTCATAGTAATCTGAACACCCCTTGAGGGTATGTATCAGGAAATTGATGATGGCAACCACAAATTCACATGAATCAGCTTGTGGTAATTTCTATAACCGACAATTTCATGTAGAAGGCAGGTACACATTCAGAATTTCAAATTGCAAGCAAAGGGGGTCATGTGGTAGCAGTATACAGGATAAAAGGACTGCACTTAGTGAATTAAGTTTGAAGAAAGTTTTTTTTTTTTTCATGAAGGAATAAAGATACAAACTTGGATGTCTTATAATGTCTCAAAGACATCACTAGACGATTTCATGCAGGGAAGACTCACTGGAAAGCTTGAAGGATGCAGAATTACTGATGTTGCCAGAGTTTGGAATCTCACATAGTGTATCCAGGCTCTGGACAGCGTTTCAAAACAATGGAATATGTTCCAGATGTTTGCTAAGAGGTTGCCTTTACTCTACCATCGTGCATGAAGATAAATTTTTGGTCATAACAGCAAAATGTAATCAATGCACCACGGCAGGTCAGCTTGCAAGTCGGCACCATTCAAGCACAGGTATGCAGATAGCTCAATAAAATGTGGCAAGATGTCTGCAACAAGTATGACTTTACGCCCGGAGGCCTGTATTCTGTGTCTATCCACAGCTCATCATAGAGCATTTTTTCATTGGTGTTGTAGCCATGAAAATTCAACAAGACACCAATAGGTCAATATAATCTTTACAGATGAGAGTTATTTTAGTCTTCATCCAATTCTAGACGATACTTGATCTAAAGTGAAAGCGGTACTGCTTACCATCACGAGAATGTTCTTGAAAGGGATAGAGGGGGTAGAGCTGGGGTCATGGCATGGGGTTACAAAAAGGGACTGCTGGAAAAAGGGACTATGACTAAAGAACAATATTACAATGAAGTTTTTCAATATCATGTTCGATTGTTTTGTGATGTAGGTGAAGAAATTCATTTTTATGGATGACAATGTCACACCACATCGTACAAGCAGTGGAGATACTTCTGGAGACCGAGAATATTAATCTAATTGTGTAGCCAGCAAGCACCCGAATTTCAACTCCACGTAACACATTTGGGATACAATAGGGAGATGCCACTGCTGCTCGAAATTCTCCCCCAGAAAACGAACAAGGCCATATCTTTGTTCTGAAGGAGGAATAGGCAAGTTTGCCTCAGGAACTCCTGAATCACGTGGAGCTAAGCATGGTATGACACTATAGAGCTGCATCACAGTTCAGAGTGGACATATTTACACTGAGGATGAAACACCTCACCTATGTCCTCTGCCACAGTAACCAACCTCCATTTTCATCCATTAACTGCAACTTACTATAAACATTCTTCCTTCTACTTGGCAAATGTCAAAAAAAAACTTAAAAAATATTTTCTTGGCCTGATTTGCTAATTTCTCCTCGTAGTGCACTTTTGTTGTCCAACACTCTCCTGGCCTGCTCTTTATACTATTCATGCAACTGACTTTTACCATTATTCATCTTGTGCTGCCTCCTTCCAGATTTCATGTTTAATCCCCCTCTGTCATCCATTTTACACCTACCCTTATTCAGCCTTTTGGCCATCAGAATACATTCACACATTGATGCTCTTATTATTTCTTTGTCAGTTCCCAAGCACCATTTATTTCCTACCACTCAACTCCTCATTCCATGCTCCAGCTCCAAGCTCTTGCTTAAGCTTGTTGTAATCACAGCCTTGTACTTCCACATATATCCTTTCCTCACAGAAGTCTTCATATGGCTAGCCATTAAAAGGCTTCTTTTGTTTTATCAAATTTATTATAAATAAGCTAATTTCATTTATATATCAGTTCTAGAAAAAGCATAAAATACTCAATATTAACTATTATATAGTTAAAGTGTGTAAAGTACACTTATCACCACTTATGTCAGCAATAGTTTCTTAAGATGTGTATTTGTCTGCATATGTATATATTATAAGAAAGATCCATTAATACAAGTTCCACTCTATCATGAATGTTCTAATATCTTCTTGTTTCCATATCCTAAATGTATATATATTATAATAAACTGGCACATAAGTTCACATTATAAGCAAAGATATTTAATGGAAGACAATTTCATATTTCACATTCAAGAAAATTTGCAACTGAGATACATGCCCATCTTCTGATTGCTGTGGGACAGCGTCAGTTCAACTGAGGATAGTGTAAACTTCTCGTAAAGCTTTCTCCACTCTTAGAAAAGACAGTAACAAGACATCCAAAAATTATATGCTTATTTTGTCTTATATGCTAAGACAAATTATATTCTTATTTTAATCTTTTACTTAGGAATAAGCAAAGTTTCTGCATGAAGTATCTTCACAACCAGGCTACTTGTATATAAAGACTACTACTTCACATCAACTGCCTCAATATCCCATAATGCAAAGCACACTTCATTTTTGATGTATATTGCTATGCATTATGGGAAGGATTGCTTCTCAGACAGGTTTCAACCTTTCTTGGGGGTGTCATTAGTAGGCACTGGATCCAGAAAGATACTGAGGTGAAATCAGTGCAAGTTATGAATATATTTTACATGCAAAGTTTGTTTGCTTATGCTTGAGTACAAGATTGAAATAAAAATATAATTTCCTGTCAGGTATAATTTACTAAGTAACCAAGTGATTTCGCTTGCTGCTAACAGGTATTTGTATTTTTAAGTTGTTTGCCATTAATATTTTTGCTCTTCACACTTCGTCCCTTCTACCTATGTTCAAGAAACATATCAAAAAGTTCTATACTTCTTGTTTAAACCATTTGCAAACAAATGGCAGTGTTTTATACATTTTACAACTTCTAGTGTATTCAGTTCATAGGAAGAAAAAATAAAAGCATACATGTATATACACACATTTTAAGCATATTTAAAAACTTTTAAATATGCTTAAAGAAGAGTAGAGCAACATGTTAATTTGCTTTTAAATGTATCCGATCTAGTCATTTATTTCTGTATTTGACTTTTCACTTCAGAGAAATGAGTTTCACTTTGGACAAATGAGAATTTTGTCCAAAGTTTATGATCAACCAATAAATATAACCTATGGTTAATCTACTTCCATATATTAAGAACTACAACTAATGAATATTTTCATCTGTGGATCGTTTGTACTAAAATCAAAGATCTAATCGTAAGGCATGGAAATTCGTATGCATTTTTTAAAGGATGAATTTGCCTCTCATAGTTGTCAGTCCTAAGTTCAATAACGAATAAATTCTACGTGAAATCATAGAAAATTCAATCCATCAAAAATAGCTCAGCTGAGCCCCAATTAACAGGCATAAGTTAAGACCCTTTATTATTGTAACTTTACAGCTTTCATGAAGGGGGGCAGAACTCATAAGGGGAGGCGTCTCCGCAATTAACTAACTCCATTTCACCCACTAAGTGTATTATTCGTTGCTAAATGCGCGTGGTCTTCAGAATGTTTGCAAAAGCAAAAACTCTGATACCTCCCTATGCTTTAACTGAATGGGGTAACAATTAACAGCAGGAAGTACATGTAAAACACAAACTGGAAGATGCTGCTTAGGATATGTCTTCCATACAATGTCAGCTATCCCAAATATTTTCTAAACTTCTTTTCATTACCCCCTCCCCTAGGAAGCATTACCCGATTACCAACCTTTCAAGGCTAACAAATGTTGCTCCTTATCTTCCATTTTCAAATATTCTGAAGGGCGCGCCTTCCATCGGCAACATAAAGAAACAACAAAAACAAAACAAAACAAAAAGTTATAATGAATGAGAGCCTGAACTTAATAAAAATCTAACAGTCTTAATGATCCATTTCTGCTTTTTCACTAACAGAGTTTTCGTTACAGTAGGGTTTTCAGTATGAAAGAGACGTATATATAATTATTATTATAAAGATCTGACCTCCATGGAGGGAATGGACTCATTTGTCAATCACTTCAAAAATTCATCGGAGTTTAAAAAAAAAAAAAAAAGGTGGGGGATGACTTAAGGGCGGGGGAAGAGCTTAAGCAACTTGGACAACCTCCGGGTGAATTCTACAGTCGTTTTTTTTTTTCCTTTTTTTTTCTTTTTTTTTAGATGCAGAGTTAAAACTCGAATCACAAGGAGGAAAACCCTACTTGCCATGCCATAAATTAACTTACTTAAGAACCTGATGAAGAAAGAATCACAAAAGTTCCTCTAGCTGTAAACTAAATCGAAACTATAAAAAGAAAAATATTACATTGATAAACATGCTTTAAAACATTTTCAATCACTTCCACTTGCCTTACCATATAGCTAGATTCATTACTGCTGTCCCTTATTTCAGTGCCTTGGACTCAAGTGTTGGGACTTAGTCACAGTTTTTCATCTGTCAGAAAGCAATGGTTGACATATTTGAGAAGTCTTTTGAATCTCACAGTGCTGCCTTGGAGAAATACGGAATGAATTCCAACAGCACATGCAAACCATTGTTTGCTAAAAAGCATAAAAATTATAATAAACAGCTTCACTCTCAGGAATCCTTTCTACTGATGTCCATTAATTGACTCTGAATAGCCTTCACTGTGAAGTTTTGTAATGCTACTAACTGATTTTTTTTTAAATATCCCACCTACGAAACGTTGGAAAACAATAAAAAAAAATAATAAAATAGGCGAGTTAGGATTACACAATCAAAACAATTTTCTATAGCTTAATTGCGGTATTTTCCATAATACCAAGCTTCCAATAAGAAAGCAGTAAGGATTACATTAAATTATAAAAATTGTCAAACACCAAAGGTTAATTTTTTTTTCCCTTTCTTTCATTCCTAATCATTTACACAAACCAGAGTGAATTATATACTTTTATTTAATACTGTCTTGGACCTCATTTAGCCCGAATTACAGACATATGTGGTTTGACATAGACCGCGCGGTTAGCCTAGTGGCTTTGCGCTTCGCAACCATATGCCTGGGGAAGGAGTGTCCCAGGTTCGATTCCTGTTGTAGATGTGAGGAATTTGAGGATCTTCCTCAGGCATAGCCAAGTTAGCCGGTCTTGGGCGCGGTCAGTAGGGTTTTTTCCGCCAGTTTATCTGGCGTTTTTCATCCCGCAAACAGGCAAACCGGCCCCATGAACATACGCCTCTACAGTCAAAAATATATCCCCCCCCAGGGGCAGACCAGGCGACGGGTCGGTTGGGAGTAGTACTAACAAGAAGTCGCATCTAAAAGTAACACGCGGACCCTGCATCGGAAGCAGGAATAACGCGTAGTAGAAGAAGATGTGGTTTGACATAGATTCCACAAGGCGCTTGATTAAATCTACGGAGGCTGTTCAATAAGCTATAAGACTATAATTATACAGAAAGCAGATTACCTTTAATCGTCATCATTTACATGGTCTTTTTCGAAGTAACTACCGTGAGACGCGATGCATTTGTCCCAACGTTGCGTCCACTTCTTAAACACATGTGAAAGTCCGTTTTTTGAGAGTTATTTCAAAACCGTATCCGCAGCTTTTACACGTGCTTTGTTGCTTTCGAAATGGCGGTCTCTTAGTGGTTTCTTGAGCTGAGGAAACATCCAGAAATCGCACGGTGCGAGATCAGGACTGTATGGAGGGTGTGGTAGGATATCTATGTTGTCTTCTGCAAAACGTCCACTACACAACCGGCAATATGTGGCCTTGCATTATCGTGGTGCAATAAGAAGCCATTCTTCAGCAATGGACGCTTCCTTTTGACGTGCGGTACCATTGTCCATAGAACATCCGCATAGCATGAACCGTTTACAGTATTCCCGGGTTCTACAGTGTATTGGTAAACAATGCCTTCGTAGTCAAAAAATATTATGGTCATAACTTTACCAGCCGATTTTACAATTTTTGCTTTCTTGGGGGTAGGCGAAGACGGATGCTTCCATTCACTGCTTTGTTGTTTCATTGTAGGGTCATAGTGATACAACCAAGCTTCATCTGCTGTAATGATGCGTTTTAAGAAGTTGTCGCCTTCTTGTTCCAGTCTTTCTTTCCATTCTGTGCACACATCCACTCGATGCTGCATTTTCTCCGGTCAAGAGTTTGAGAATCCATTGGGCGCAAACACGTTTCAGTCCCAAATGTTCAGCCATGATTAAGTGAACACTTCCCACAGAAATATTCAG
Source organism: Typopeltis vanoorti (assembly GCF_054136105.1). Lineage (NCBI taxonomy): Eukaryota > Metazoa > Arthropoda > Arachnida > Uropygi > Thelyphonidae > Typopeltis > Typopeltis vanoorti. Next base: position 82,009,860 of record NC_143568.1, read on the forward strand.
GACAACATGCAGCTGGCGTACTGTAATTCTGCGATCCTCCTTGATGATAATCGCTGCTGTGTTGATCATTGTCTCTGTGATGGACGTTGAAGGTCTTCCCTCACGTTCAAGATCTTCCGCATCTTGCCTTCCTTTCTTAAAAGTTTTATGCCAGCGAAAAACACTTTCCCTCGACATTACTTCATCGTGGAAAGCTTCACGTATCATGTTAAAAGTGTCCGATGCCGATTTTTGCAAACGCACACAAAATTTAATCGCATAACGCTGTTCCAAGGACGCTTCCATTTCAACGACTGGTCTCGCCTTGTAGGCGCGCTGAAACAAGCTTGCGTTTAGTCACGTGACACTCTGGCACATCAGTCCGTATATGCCATCTATCAACCTCTTTTGTTAATACAGACAGCAACATTTCTTTATTCCACAGAAATTAATATCGTGATGAGTGGTTTCGCGACAGTAAAATTAGTCTTATTACTTATTGAACAGCCCTCGTATCTCTACAACATAGCAGGTCTTCACCAAATAGTCCTTTAACTGGCTCAGATTTGATGGAAGAGGACTTTGCTTCTGTTTTTCTAACATGTTCCATACATTCTCAATGGAGTTCAGATCCGGGCTTTGTAGTGGCCAGGTAGGATGAAGGAAATTGCTGTCATGTCTGCTTAACCACTGCTGAACAATTTTTGTGCGATTGACAGTAGCAATGCCGTCCACAAAACAACTATCACCTGCTTTAAAAAGCGTGGATTTTGAAGATGGACTTGATCAGAAACACAAGATTAGATTCACTGCTCCATGCAGCTCCCTTGAAATTCTCTGCCTACAGTCGATACAAAACAAAGTGTACCATGACTCGTTGGACAACATAACATTTTACCAGTCTTCCCATGTCGTCAGTGTTCCTGACACCACTGTAGAAGATCATTCCGGTTCTTCGAACAAATCATTGGTTTCTTTCAATGCATATGATCAGTAATATCGATTACTATATGCATGCGATTACTAATACCGATCCTTTTCAATTCCCTGCGCATAGTTCGGTGAGATATAGGTCAGAAACAGCCTTCATTAAATGCTTCAGGTAATGGCTGCAAACAGGAATTTCTGTTTGTCTGTAAAAGCCTTCTGAGACGACGGTGGTCTCGTTCCTTAGACTGTCTTAGGACCGCAATTATGCCTCTTAGACAAGCAATGTTGGTTAGTTTTCCTCGTGATTAAACACTGGAATATCTCGCCCTTTTGAGAAACCAGTCAGCTCTGCAGATTTCAAAATTGTAGCTCCAGCCAGATGGGCACCCACAATAAGCTTACATCCTTTCATTGAACTCCCAAAGATCCTTTGTTTTTCCCATTGTGATCAGTACTATTGATGATTACTTAAGAACTTGCCTAGAAAACGTGGTGACGCACACATGACCAAGTATTCTGAATAAGTTAGGTTTACGTACATCTGCATAAAGGTTTCTAATTCAATGGTCGTATGCATCCCGCATAGGCATGGATGTTTGTGATTGCCTTCTACTTTCATACATTCATTCACCCAAGTATAGATACTCTCCCAATATGGACTAGGTCACCATGGGAGTAGTAGACCCAAACCTCCCGTAATGTGAAAGGCATTCACCCTGCAGTGGGTAGAAAAATAGGCTGTTCATCATCATCATGTATATTATCTATCTTAACCTTTCGTTGTCTGGAAACTACATTGGTAACACATGTTAAATACCTACCGACTGGGGTTCAAGCTCAAATATACAGGCTCATGTAGATAAATAAAAGCTTAGGTAGATAAATAAATACCTACCTGAACCTTTATATCGACTGTCACTTTAAATGGAACACATTGGATACCTTCAAAAAATTTTCACATTATTGCAGCTAATTTGTTTCAAGTAAAGGATATGATAGCAATCAATACTAAGAATATTATCTACTATAGCATTTGTGAAACAATATTAAGATATGGCATAACATCTATGCAAACACAGAAAGGAGTCTCCTGTCCAAATGAGAATCGTGGCATAAAAGAATCATTTCCATGGTGCTTTGAAGAGCTAATACACAACTGACCAACACACTGAGCAATTCTTTAATAACCTCACAATGAGCATATCAAACTTGAGATTGAATTAATCACATTGAAAAACTACTTCGATAATAATTACCATAAACATAGAAATCCATACCGATTAACGCGACCCACTACTATTCTTTATATTACCAGGCACTTTCATAACACATGCGGAGCAATTGAGAGAACATCTGATACCTATTCTACTTAACAATCTTCCACACAACTTAAAACAACTAAATAGTTAACGAACAATAAAACAAAGAACTATGAAAATGTAATTAAAATTATAATAACGGAATTCACTCATGTAAAATATTATTTATTAGTAGAATTTTCGCCTGAGTATCATAGGCATCTTCAGTGCATGTATAAAGCTAATTAAATTATACATGTACTGAAGGCGAAAATTCTACTAATAAATAGTATTCTACATAAGTTAATTCCGTTATTATAATCTTAATTATTATGTCTACTCACGGTATTTCCTTACTGAAACATGTGGAAATGGTACCAACACGATTAGGAAAATAAAGGGAAAATACAAATAATACAGCAAAACATGAACAGTAAATAAATAATAATCAAACTCTTTTCTCAGAAGCTTAATATCGTTTCTAAAACGAGGATTAGAACCAAAATTAATTGCTTTGGTCGTAATTGAAATCAACATCTCAGAAAGTGACCATAGAAATTATATTATTTCAGCCAATCATACCAGTAACGGTTTAAGAACATGATTTAGCAGCTGTTTCTTGTCTCAGTTGAGCGCTCCTTACACTTCTGAAGAAGAAGAAGAAGACACCAAGCCGAAATGGCTCATACAACGTCAAGTTTGTAACATACTTTTTATTAATTCATTCTTTCTTTTGTAGGTTTCATTCATTACCCACATCAGTTATCCTTTTCTGGATTTTATCTTTGCCTATGTATTTTTTAACTTTCACTTTGAATTTTTAATTCTTTACAGTTATTGGTTTTAATTATTTGTAATTTATTCTTTTACTTGTTCAGTTTTATTATTCTAAGCAATTTATCGATTATGTATTATCTAAGTTACGTTCTGGTCCCTTCTGCCTCGTGTGAGACCACCAACCGACTTACTTGGAAAAAAAAAGTCCCATGTTTGTTCTCTAAAGCAGTGCTTCCCAAACTTATGGATGTAAAGGACCCTTTAGAAAAATTAAAATATTTCACGGCCCCCATCGAAAAGAAAATTCGTAATATATTATTATAATATTTATTGTATTTATATTCAATACAAAACATACACAGCGAATATCGTACAAATCAAATGAAATATTACGTTTTTATCATCTTACATACACTTAGTCTTAAAACATTTAAAATTTGTTTTTATTATTTCACGGCCCCCCTCATCAAAACTAACTGCTCCCAAGGGGGACGCAGCCCACAGTTTGGGAAGCGCTGCTCTAAAGCAGGGTTTCCGGATTATGTAACAAAATAAATAAATGAAAATACAAAAAATATATAAAATTAATAAATAATTTTTTTAAAAAAATCTTTAGCCTGCCAATGGTATATTTATATTATAGGTTTACTAAAAATCTCTCTTGGTTGGAAGTAATATACGCAGTGGCGTATTTAGGTATAGGCCGTATGGGCACGGGCCTAGAGCGACAAATTTTGATGGGCGGCGGAAATTCCAGGTTCTCATTTTTGTAATTATAACATGTTCTTTTATATGCCGCATCTACTCACAAGTAAAGAAATATTTTTCTTTTCCTCATTGTAAGTTTAGTCTGCAAGCATCTTGGCAAGTAATCAGATTCTGCATAACTATACAGACCGAGTCACGTGCAAGGAAAGCTACTGTATTGTTGTCGGTAACTTGAAACAAAGGCAATAGGGATTAGTGAATTTGATCCCTTTCTTGCTGAGCACATTGCCAAAAGCGGGAAAAAAGGAAATGGTTTCATTTCCTATCTTTCCTTTGCCACGTATGAGGCATTTATTAAAATAATTGGGCGAGAAAGTAATCAAATTTATTGTGGAAGAACTTAAAATAGCTAAGTACTATTCCATAAGTGTTGACTTAACAGCAGACTTGTCTCATGTTGATCAGCTGTCCTTCATTGTATGATATGTGAAAGAACATGGAACTCCTGTGGAGCGTTTCTTGCGTTTCATTCTTAACATAAGTCACAAATCTGAAGGGTTAAGTGGCGGTTTTGACTTCACTAAACGAGCTTGGAATTGATGTAGCAAATTGCAGAGGGCAGGCATATGATAATGCTATAACATGTCAGGCAAGTACACAGGACTGCAAGCATGAAATAAATCCATTGGCAGAATTCACACCGTGCGCTGGACATTCTCTGTCTCTAATTGGTACTTGAGCTGCCAAATCCTGTCCGTTCTCTTCCGCATTTTTTGATGTCCTTTAGAAACTGTATGTATTTTTCACATCTTCAACACATCGATGGAGTGTTCTAAGAAAGCACCTGGAAACTTCTGCAAAAGTAATCAAATGTCCTTCGCCTACTCGTTGGTCAGCTCGTGATGATGCCTGTCGGAGTCTTCGTGAGGGAATGGAAGGAAATAATCTCCATTTTGTCCGAAATTGAAAATGACACTAACCACAATGCGATGTGAAGCAAGTGGGATTCTACGGAAATTCAGTCATTGGAGGTCGGGATCATGACCTGCCTATGGGCAGGTCATAAGGGGGGGGGGTACTTTCTCCCGGCCTAGGGGCTGGAAATACCTAAAAATGCCACTGTGGGTGGTCTGAAAAATTCTCGGCCTAACAATAAAAAAACGAATTTAGAATTTCAAAATTATTTTTATTTTTCAACATAATCTTCCTTAAAAACACATTTATTCCAGCGACGTTCCAGCAGTGTCATTATTCCATCCCTGTAGTGGTTCTCAGTAAGATCTGCAAACTACCCCTCTACAGCTGCAATCACCTCTTGATTCGAAAAAAAAAAAAAAAAAAAAAAAAAAAAAAAACGCTGACCAGCGAGAAGAGTTTTAGTTTTGGGAAGAGACAGCAGTCAGATGAAGCCAATGGGGAATAGGGTGGATGTACCAAAAATTCATAGTGCAGATCCCTTAATTTTTCCATTGCCAAAACACCTTTGTGGGCAGGTGCATTGTCCTGATGAAAGATGATTTTTTCTTCTGCAAACCGCGTCTTTTCTCACGAATTTTTTCGTCTAGTCTGGCTAAAAGATCGGAATAATAATCTCCGGTTATTATTGTTTTACCCTTTTCAAGAAAATTAATATACAAAATGCCTTTAGCATCCCCAAACACCGATGCCATGACCATTCCTGCTGATGGAACCCACTTTGTCTTCTTTGGCACTGAACAACCCGCTTCTGTCCACTGTTTTGACTGCTGTTTGGATTTTGGTGTGTACTGGTGAATCCAAGTCTCATCTTTAGTAATAAACCGATGCACAAAATCAGTTTTATTCTTGTTAAAACGCTCCAAGCACTGTTCAAAGATTTTCATGCGAGTGTGTTTTCGATCTGCTGTGAGCAAGCGCGGCACCCATCTTGTGCAAAGCTTTTTCATTTGCAATTATTCACGTAAATATCCTACACGTTCTTTTGAAATGCTTTTAATCTCAGCAATTTCACACACTTTGACTCGCTGGTCATCCAATACCATATCGGCCACTTGATGTCATCTCTTTTGTTCCATAAATAACAACTTTATCATTTTATACTGAAATATTCTTAATCTACTTAGTTTATAGTATGCACAGAATAGATACGTTGTTATTGCGTATCTAAGGAAACATGTTCATATAATGCCTTGAAGTTGTTTTTATAGGAGCTTTATGCAGGAGCTGTTATTCTGAGTCTACTAAATTTTTGTATGATTGATACCTAAACCAGCTTATATATATCAAGATAAGCTACACGTTACGTATTGATTTAACTTCAGTGACTGTGATAGTTTTACTGATGTTTGCGTTTAGTATGTAGGAGGTCGGGTTGGCTAATGGTTAGATAGCACTTTTTGTCAACTAGTTGGATCATGAGTTTCCGAATATCGCTTGTCTTATAAGCCATCTAGATTGGATCAACACCATATTGCATGTTTGCTCGTGTAATGGTTCACTCGTTTTGAATGGATACTACGGATGTGAAATCTGCATAATGGAAGATCTTTCTTCTGAGAGGAAGATGATTGATATCATGCATATAGATATCGAAGAGGATAGATTGGAAAGAACCGCTCCTTGTGGAACGCCATAGGTTAATGATAACTACATTGGAGGTTGATCTCATACATGTGATTTGTTCTGTGCTCTGAAGACAAGTTTTAAACCATGTTTGAAATGCCCACCTGTACCAATGTCTTAACTTTGCTAAAAGGGTTTTGGTATATGGATTACGTCATATGGCTATCGTTATCATCTTTTAGAAGGTCGTTGAAGATAACCATATCAATGAATTTTTTTTAGTGAACAGCGTTGGTTACAGTCGTGTCTATAAAATTCTTCAGAATACTTGCTGTTCACATACTTTCTCCAAAAAAATAAATTAGCTAACGTTTTTTATTTCCTTGTGACTTTTTAAGACTGAATACTTTCTTTTTGGAATTATATAAATATTTTCTGTATATCTTGAGAGAATATTCCACTTCGTAATTTACTCGTAAATTAATAGCGTATCTATAGCAGAGCTTCTTAAACTGTGGGTGGCGACTCCAAATGGGGTCGCGAAACTGAATGCGGGGGTTGCGAAAAATTTGGCAACAGTAAAAGGTTTCTGAACCACCAAAAATTAATTCAAAATCAAACGTGTAATGATTCCGATGTGTTACTGGCAGCGCTTGCCCGTGTTGCATCGCGCTACTTCACTGCAGCCTTGGTTCTGAACACACAACATGCGCACTTTGCACTGCACATGCCATCACGCCATGCAGCGCCAACGAACGCTGCTAGAAACACGTCGGCTCAGATTCAAGACTATCGTACTGTATTTTTTTTATGTAAATGGTAAAATTATATGTATACCAAAGAATTGTTTTAAAATAAATTTCTTTATGATTTATTACCAGTAAATGTTTGATTTGTATACCTATTTTATATACCTATATAATCCGGGATCACGTAAAAATTTCTCGGGCGAAATGGGATCGCATAAAAATTTCTTGGGCAAAAAAGGGGCTCTGATCTGTCCTATAGATCAGAGCTTAAGAAGCTCTGATCTATAGGACAGATCAGAGCCCCTTTTTTGAGATCAGAGCCCCTTTTTTATAGTTCAGAGCTTAAGAAGCTCTGATCTATAGTTTTTTTTCCTCGTTTGTTTATAGGTGTAATTAATGTCGTCTTCAACATGTTGGCTCTAGTATTCAGTTTCAAATATTTTATTTATTACGTAAGTACGGAATTAGCCTAAATCACTCCATATTTTTGGGTCTCATACAGTCGACATCTGCCCCATGTTTCGGTTAATCTGACGACTACAAAACACAGTGCCACTGTTATAGTTGAAAACAACAGTGCCTTGTTTGCTCATAGCTAGTTAAATAGTATGGATGAATCTTTCTTTATAGTTCTAACCACTTATTGGTTAGATTCGTTTGCTATATGTTGGAAAGATGTGCTCTTTTGTGAAGCTGTGTTTTATAGATTCAACAGCGGAGGCTTTGCGAGTACAACCCAGTATTTCATCAAGCAGATTCCACGTTTGTTTTACATCAATTTGTGCAAAGTTTAATTTATAACACAGATTTTACTAGTATTTCCCTCCTTTTTTGACGGATGATATATTCAAATGCATCATCCACCTTTATAAAGATGTTCCTTGTTATTTTGTATTCTGCTTCAAACGCTGTTATTTAGTTGTTGTTTTAGTTCTTTCCATAGAATAATTTCTATATATCTAAAATTATGGTTTATGTCATTCAAAGGTTTTGCTTGTTTTGTGCATATTTTAATTTTCCCATACCGTTCTTGACGTTTGAGTTTAAAACATCTACACAGTCCGCTAACACCCTTCATTCCGCAAAGTGAGTAGGCGAGGCCGTTTAACCCAGCTTTTGGAAACTGGGGCTAGCAGAACTACACTCAGTTAATCAGAGATAGCAGGCTCAAACTATCAATGATTTTAAGGCATCAGGGAAAGAGAGTATGGCAAACAACTGCTGCCATCTCGTAGTGCCTTACTATTACTATTATTATGGCCTATTTTATGGAGTCCTTAGGGCTCATCGAGGGAGGTCCTAAACATCATACCAAGCATTATCCAACATTTGCGCAGTATCTGTCATGCTTCGCTTTGAACTCAGTCACAATCATGGCACCTACAACAGACTCTGCCAACCTATTCCACTCATTCGCCACTCTCCATCAAAAATTCTAGTTCTAATTTTTTGCTCAGTTCCCAGGATAGTCCCTAGTTTTCCCACCACCAGACCTGTTCTGAAAATTTTCCTCTATTCTATTCATCAGTAATTTGTATGTCTTAGTCATATCATCCTTTTATCGCCTGTCAGCCACTTTCTACAACCCACAAATCTTCAACCTGTTCTCATACATTTCATTCCATAGACCTGCTACCATCTTAGTCAGTCGCCTCTGGATCTTCTCCACCTTTTCCTCATCACCAAGAAACTCAGGTGACCAGATCTGCACGTAGTAGTCAAATATCAAGGTTTGATAAAAGGAACAATAACCTGCTTGTCTCTGCTTGTCAAAGTATTCTTCAGTAACCAAGTAACCCAATTAGCTTCTTTAGCCACTTTTGCTACTTGCCCTCTAAACTTCAACTTCCTAGCCACCAACACCCAAAATCTCTGCCTTCGTCAATTTTCTGGAGTACAGTTCATCAATGTGTATACAGCTGATAAACTTTTCACCACAAAGTGCATAACCTTACACTTTGTCACATTTAAACTGACAACTATTCTCCTTTACCCAGACTGCAAGTCTATTCAAATCATCCTGCAAAAATTTTAGCATCACCTGTATTAACTATTGCTCTCCACAATTTTACATCATCAGCAAACAAATGATCAGTTGCTCTCAGATCCTTTCCTATATCATTTACGAATTAAACAGTATTGGCCCAAGAAATGAGCCCTGTGGCACGCTACTATCACAGGCCTTCTGGACTCTCCTCTTGAATAAACTCTTTTGATATCTATCCATTAACACACTTTTATCCACCTCACCAATCCTATATTCATTTCCATGTGCTGCAGTTTACTGATTAGAACTCCATGTGGTATCATGTCAAGGTCATTTGAGAAGTCCAGCAGTATCAATGTAAACCTATTACCTTCATCCAACCGAGCTGTCCCTGTATTAAATGTGAGCAAGTTACTGAGGCACGACCTACTCTTCCCAGAACCATGTTTCCTCTATATATTATACATGGTTGTTACCATCATTATCAATTTAATGATATACCAAAAGGTATAGAGGCTACTATGGCAGTACTACATGAATAAGTTTACATTATTATTACACATAATCAGATAATATAATTAGTTTCCAGTCAGTTTTTTTCTGCTATCTTGCTTACCTGATTCTTCCTGTAATTTTTGTGTGTTGTTTTTAAATTCCTGCCTTTCAAAAATTCTGCTCTTTTGCAGCTGTAGAGCCATGATCTACTAGTCTGAATTTTGTGAATGTTGCTGTATAGCTATTTGGTATGCCCATACATTTTTAATTATCTAGGCAAGATGTGGTAGTCTTTCTGTCCATTTATTCCCTAGTATATGATCTTATTGATAGTATTAAGTGATATGTATTATGATAATAATAATAAACAGTGGCTAGGATGCAAAAAAAATATTAATAAGGATTTCTGAGTTAGAAGGCGACTTAATGGTCACATACCATTTGGATGAAGTTTTTTGCCAGAAAGTCGGATTTTTTTGATTCTGCAAAATAGGCAAAACCATCCAGAAGAAGACACAATTCAAGACATAATACAATGGCCTCGTAGCCTTTGTTGTCAAAAAAATTAGCTAATGCCTTTTTATTCCCGAATAGGGAGTAGGCGAGGCCGTTTTAGCCTTATCTAACTTTTGGAGACTGAGTGGGCAGTTCAATCTCCACTGGTACCCAGCCAGAGACAGCTGGTCCAAGGCTATCACTAATTAAGCAGCACGCAATGAAGAGACACGGCTCAACAAGCGCTGCCATCTCATGGTCCCTAACCCTAACACAATATATTTAATGTCCGAAATAATGTGGATTCTACGGTCGATTTTCTTGAGTTTACGGGACGAAAAAACCCGAGTTCCGGGAGAAAAAACCCGCTTGCCTGTGCCAGATATCGACTAACTCAGGAACCGGTCGAAAAATGACAAAACAATTTACTCTAGTCGCTGACTAAATTCAAAAGGAAATCTTCCTTCGTGCGATCAAGCGGCGTGGTGTGCAAATACCACATCCACTGAGCTATACAGGCTCCGTGGGCTTAGTTGTTTCGGATATAATTACAACCACAGCAACAACTTAACTAAGGAGGCTCACATAGGCGGATAACTGGTCTAAATAATTGTACAATGTTTTTACTGTTTCTTTTTGCAACTTATATTACTGATGATTAGCAGTAATTATTTTAATGCAAAGGTTTTCAGCGTATTCAAATGCATAGTTAATTTGTTTTACAATTAATATTTGTTTATTAAATAATAGTATTTCACTATCATTTCATTTTGTTTCTCATCAGTTTTATATACCCCGAAGTCTGTAGTTTATAGCTGGTTGCTTCATCATTAATAGCTGATATTTGACTTCGGACTAATATATCAAAAACGTCAGTATGGTCGTCCTTCCAGTGCTTAAACCAATGCTTCGAATCTGATCTTTGTTTTGGGGATAAAGCGTGCCTTCTCTCTCTCTCCATGCAATAAGCCAATTAAGAATATGACGGTTGCTGTTCTATTATTAAGTCTGCTTTATGGTCCGTGTTCATGTTAGTTATACGTTGCCATCTTCTTTTTGATGTAATGTGAAATCATTTGAAAACTCTGGTATCCTATTTAGATCTATTGTTTTATAGACTTTGATTTCTGGGACTTTTTAAAGAATACTTTTGCATTGCTGATTCAAAAAAAAATTAGTATTTTTCCTTTTTCTCCCTTATCTAGTACAATAAATTCTGATAAAATGGTGTTGAATATTCGAACAGAATGACTGGCATATCTTGGAATCTTCTATTAAGCTGCTGGTCCCACTTCAAATCTCTTGATTTAACACTTAAGCCTTAATAGCCATGGCTTCATTAGAAGCCGAATTAATACTATAATCTAAGCAATAACCAATAATGATTTCAAATAAATACCAAATTTCATTAAACTCCGTCCAACCAGTGTGCAATTTTTAATATCAATTCGAATTAATTTTCCAATAAAATGTGCATATTGAAACCAAAATTGAATTATATGGAGATCTTCTCTATATCCTAAATTCCAACTTTTATTTAACTCCAACCAGCCAGAGTTATTGCAATATATAATTTAAATGTTTTGTCTCCACATGACGCACTTGCCTCATGGTTTTAATTGTCTTATAAAGTAATCCAACGAAAGGAGGACAGAAGAGATTTAGGGAGGAAAAATCAAATAGGATTAAAATTTCCTCCAAATCTATGAGGTCAGCTAACTCATCTTCAGCTGAAAAACCTTTCCTTAAAGGATTCGAATCCTGGAGTTGGACCATAGTGTGGCTTTCGTGTTGTACATTAAAAATATAAATAATTTGCTTAATTAATAATCAACGTAGATTCTCCCTTTTATATTGCCCATTATACTGTGAACTTCTACATATCGTTTCATCTTCAACTAATTGAAGAAATGCTACAGTTTGGGGTAGGAAGAGTGAAAAGAATATCTTTGCAACCTTTTTTAGACAGATTATTAACAGAGTGCAGGGCACGCTACGATTCTTTCTTTCTTTTTTCTTTTTAATTTAAATATTAATTCTAGAATTAACACTGAAATTCTGCATTTTCTTGTGCAATATGCAATAAATATTTTTCGTGTAATATTATATTACACTTTTATTTTGGGTTTATTCATAATATACTTTTTTTTATAAACTATAGAAAACATTTCTAAAAATATGCGTATTTTATGATGATCATTCTGAAATGAATTGAATACTTTATTTTTCACAGTCCTCTTTATTTTATAAGAATTATCCTCCATTTGTAACTTTATGTATCCAGTCAACGTAATTCTCAACTTTGGTATAAATGCCAAATTTTCTTGGACTGGAGCACCCTTCACCCCAGCTAACAATCCCAACGAGATACCAAATTCCATCCCTTTGTAGAGTCAAAGGACCACCACTATCTCCTGAACATGTGTCTGGTCTATAACTTTCAGCATAACCAGCACAGAGCATGTTATCAGTAATTAAATAACTCGTGCTTTCACGACATATGGATGAAGACACCAAAGGTAAATGAGCTTCTTGCAATGTTATAGCCATTACTGTTCCCTTAACACTTACCCGACCCCATCCCGTCACTGTGCCAAGGCTTCCAGCTGGAAAAGTGTCAAGAAAGCCTTTTGGAGGAAGACAAATTGGAAGGATATTAGGTTGGAAAGTCACAGACTGGGAGAATAGAATAAGGGCAATGTCATTCTCATTGGTCACTTGTTCTGAATGAGTTCGAGGCCTAAAGAGTGGATGAATAATGACCTGATGCATGTTAATGATCACTTCACCTGGTTCTGTTTGCCGCCGTTGATGTTTCCCTAATTTAACAACGAACTTTGATATTATCTCACTTTGTGACAACACTGCCGCTTGTGAAGAGGCTTCTGGATCTTTAACAAAGCAATGGCCTGCTGTCACTGCCCACTGATTATTAATGAGGCTACAGCCACAGAAAACTGGAGTTCTTTCTGTAGATAACATACACATCCAAGGAGAAGAGTTGAAACTTGCACGAGCGCCATCTATAATTCTTTTCTTTCTAACTTTACCTTCGATGAGTGGCCTCCCACAAGAAAAGTGATCGATGGAGGAAGATGACAAAGGGGGTGGTGATACAATGATGTCGATATTTTTAGAAATGCTACAATCGTTCACTTGAAGACTGTTTACCACACACGTGTATGTGCCACTGTCCTTGAGATCTGAAATTTGTATGTACAAAACGCTTCCACCAGAATTATAACGGAGATCATCGTGCTGAATTTGGAGGTTGTTTTTATACCAAGTAACCACGACATCAGTTTCAGTGACGTCGCACGTCAGATTAACTGCAGATCCACTGTCCACGTTAATAGTTGATATGAGGTCTTTAAATGTTAAACTACACTCACTTCTCCAAGACCCAAACGCCCGACTGTCTGTGTCTTCCAAAATAACACGCACAGCTCTAATGATCCCAATGGTGTGTAATGTTTGTTTTAGACAGACATAAACCCCTTCTTCGAGAGATGACTGAAGATACAGCCAGAGGGAACTATTGGAAAGCACGTTGGTATTTGGAGAGGAAACCTTGTTGATTGCAGTTCCATCTTTAATCCATAGACGGGAGGTGTCGTCTACACCCACAAACCCACAATTGAGGACTATTGTGCTACCAGGCAGGTGACGACTTTCTACTATAGGCTGTTCACTGGGGACGGGCATAGAACATGGCAATCCTGCAAATACAGAAGACCTTTAAGCAGTTATAAGTCTCTTAACCTAGTTTAACTGCACTTAACTGAAAAGTGATAATAATCGGTAACAGTGATATTTAACTGTGAAATTATTACTAGCTTTAAATATTTTTACCAGGAGCATTAATTGAAAAATTCAGTCTTTCAAGTTTTAAGCAGTGAAAGTTCCAAATTTGTCAAACATTTGTCAAATTTGCTTCACTGACAGTAATCCATACTCACAAGTCCACTCTAGCGTGCGGATTTTATGGACAGATGGTACTTGGGATAGTTACCTAAAGCTTGTTTACACATTTCAAAGTTGGATTAAATCAGGTCGTTTGAATTATAGAATTTGACTAAACGTTTCATAATGATAGAAAATGACAACTCAATTCTGAATTTGTCTATTCATTTCAATTGTGGTTTTAATCTGACCATTTTATTAGTAAAAAGGATGCAAAACTATATGTTATGTATTTATGAATGACCGTTAATAAATATCTCCAGTACATAAGCCAAAAACATTTTAAATGGATAAGAGTACCACCATACAAGGTTTTAAACGACTTCGGAATAGTCAAACATTGGCTCAGTGATATTAAATTTATTTTGTTTATGTATTTGTTTGTTTGTTCGTGTTTCTACTTTATTTTCAAAATAAAGTTGTATCACCGTGTGAATGCAATTCTACAATCAGCCATAAAAATTCCAGCAATACTACAAAGAAACAGATTAAATTCAACTGATTGATCTCTATTTTCAGTGGATATTAGAGCAGTGATTATGTTCAGATCAATCTCGTAATCAAAAGTATCAGCATATTCTTGAAACAAAATAAGAATTTCAAGATTTCAAATATAACCCAAAAACTGAGTATTTGGTTAAAAAAAAAAAAGGAATTTTTGTATTTCTCCTAACAGTCAATCAACCAGTAGTTTACATATTTGCAATAAATCAATGTTTTGTATAATGCAGATGAGATTAAACATATGACAGACACACGTGTGTGTGTGTGTGTGTTTAACTGTCGTTTAATTTAATTTTAACACCATTTCCTTTTGTTCCTTCATTCGATTTTAGTGTTTTTTGTTGGAAACAACTGCATTAGTGATGGTCTTTGCAATGAGTCTTGGCAAATTATAAAACAAATCAATCATTTAAAAAAAAATATTCATACAGTAGAAAAAGAAGGAAATACCGCAGCTACACCAAGAAAGCCCTGGACACAAAAGCCGATAACGAAATGCATTGTGAACATAGCTGCTTAGCAAGCATCACATAACAGATATTAGCATTAGCGACACATTTTAATACTGTAATTCTCAGAAACCAATGTAAACGCGAAAATCCCTCAAGTTGTGGATGTGTGTTAAAGAATAGGTGAGTTAGTTTAATTATAGCATTCTAACTAATATATTCCAAACACAATAATTAGTTATAAAGGCATTATAGCTATAAAGAAAATAACTAGCACATTTACACATTGTTATTTTTATACGTGAATCGCGCCAGCAAAAAAGTTCTAAACCTGTCTTAAGATGGATTCACGGCCTTTGTTTCACTAGCAGTAATTGTAGACAACCCAATGATCAGAAGCTGGACGGATTTGGAATGTCTAGGGTTAGAGACTCTCCAAATGAAAAGCATTGCCTTGAACAACAACAACAATAATAAATAAATAAATAATAAAATAAGGTGGCTGCGATTTTTTTTTTTTTTTTTTTTGGAGACTGCGTATTGTCGCAAGAACAGTGAAGTGAAGATGGTGTTTCTTGCAAGAAATAAGACTAGACTATATTAGTACAATAAAGGTATTATTTCTGGGAAATTCCCATGTTACTCCTCTTAAATACTATTATTTTTACAGCTATTTTTGCCTGTTTTCGTTTAGGAGTATCCCTTATTTTAAATACATTGGCTTTTACAAGAATTCTTAGGATGTTATAAATGTATTTTAAAAGGTAAATATATGCAGACTAATAGAGGAAGAAATTTTGCACATACCTTGTTTGGATGTCTTCGGTCTCCATACTTCTGCTGTTAGGCTGTTAAAGGGGGGGAGTTAGGAAACGTGGGAGGGTATTTGAGGCAAGGTGGGAAGATTAATTAGAAAACCCGGGTTATTTTAAAATAATATATATATTATTAGACTTAAGGGCGCTTCTTTGGAGAAGGGAAAGGGGTTTATGGGAAACAGGGGCGAGGGGAGAGCGTTAACGGGGGTGCGAGACGTTCTGATCTTGCTATCGTCATCGGAACATTTCCGGGATAAGTGTAGGACTAACCTACACTTATGTGATAGCCCTACACTTATCCAGAAATGTTCCGATAACGATAGCACGATCGAAACGGCTCGCACCCCGTTAACGCTCTCCCACGTTTCCCATAAAACCCTTCCCCAAAGAAGCGCCCTTAAATATAATAATATATATATATATATATATATATATATATATATATATATATATATATATATATATATTATTTAAAAAAACCCGGGTTTTCTAATTAATCTTCCCACCTTGCCTCAAACCCCCCCCCCCTCTTTAACAGTTTAACAGCAGAAGTATGGAGAATGAAGACATCGAAACAAGGTATGTACAAAATTTCTTCCTCTATTAGTCTGCATATATTTACCTTTAAAATACACTTATAATACCCTAAGAATTCTTGAGTAAAAAGCCAATGTATTTAAAATAAGGGACACTCCTAAACGAAAACAGGCAAAGATAGCCATAAAAATAATAGTACAATAAAATTCACAAGATTGCCCTCAGTGGGAGTATTATGTATGTTATTCGAGTATATTCTTGTGGCCGGCCGGTTTACCTGCTCTGTGAAATGAAAAACCGGAGTTGCCAGGCGAAAAAATGATCCTTCCATCTCTGTGTGAGATTGGCTAACTCATTTTCAATTGAAAAGCCTCGATAAAGGTTCTTTGCGTCCTAAGGAGACCAGTGTTTAGTACAATGGTTATGGATGATGACGAATCATTTGAGCACTACAAGGTTTGTTTGTCAAATGACGAGGAAGGGAGTGAACTCGGCAAAGCTTCACTTCTGGTCGTTCACTACGTGTCATGATGGATAACAATATGTCATCCATCGTGACACGTAGTGAACGACCAGAAAGGAAACCGGAAATCCAGTTGCAAAAGTTGGAAGGTAGACCATAAGACAGTAGTTTAACAAGCAGACCTCTGTTCCAAACCCGATCAAATGCCCTTTGAAATCTCAAGAGCGACCACTCGCGTTTCCTCAAATTTTTCCATGACTTTTGTCCAAAGGTCAGTGATGTTAGCTAGAAGAGCTAACATCACTGAACTTTGGAAGTGTGTATTACTGTTTATTAAGTATTTTTAAAGTATATACGTTAACGAACACATGTTCTTGAGTAAAAAGCCAATGTATTTAAAATAAGAGACACTCCTAAATGAAAACACGCAAAAATAGCCGTAAAAATAATTGTACAATAAAATTCACAAGATTGCCCTCAGTGGGAGTATTATGTGTGTTAATCGAGTATATTCTTGTGGCCGGATGTATATGATGATACATCTGGTTTGTCTAATGTCCCAGGTTTAAGTGATCAAGACTTTACAGTTAGATGCCATCAGTCTCATAGGAAACATTCATTTTTTATACAGATATATATCAATGTAACTGATAGAAGCATGTAGAGTAAACTGTGTTGTGCAAGTTCTCCTAAGACAAAGGAACTGATATTTTTAAATGATTGTAATATATTTTATAATTTTGATCTGACCAAATTGTATAGTCTATATTTCAGCATTCCAATATGTTGTAATGTTTTTTATGGAATAGAAAGTATGGGGGGGGGGAGGTTTAGTGCAGAAATACATACACAGAGATTGCTGAGCGATATACAAAACAATGTGGGAGAAGATCAGGGACAAAAACAAGCATCAGTGGGGGTAAACGATGTCAAGTTAAAAAGGATCAGAAAATATATTGTGCTGTATGGGGATTCTACAATTAAGGGAAGGATGGTAGAGTAATTAAAGCGTGTTATCCTGGGTCAAAGATTAAGGATATAACTGAGGCTGTGAAATTGCAGAAAGATAGAGCGAGCGAGGTTATTGCAGTTATAGGGACGAATGATCTAGGTAGCGAAAGATTTTCTGTGAGACAGGATTTGAAGGATTTAATGATAGCAATGAATGCAAAGAGCGAGAGTGGAAAGATCATGAGTGTGCTACCAAGATTTGATAGGGATGGATTAAACAGAAGAGCAATTATAGTAAATGGAATGATGTCAATATTGTGTAAAAGCTTCAGCAAAGAAATTAAACTAAATATTCATTTTATGAATGTCTGGGATGAGTTTGATAAAAGGAAGGAGTATTTTAAGAGAGATAGTTTGCACTTAAATGGATTGGGCGCTTGGCATTTAGAACATTTATTGATAAAGGATAGAGTAAATGGTAAAAAAAATGGGAAACGGGATTTGCTAGGGAGACAGGTGATAGACTCAACTGTAAGTAGTACTAAGGTTATTAATCGCTGTAAATTTGGGATTAATTTAATCCCAAATCTGTTGCGCTGTATGCTAGAGAAGAATTGAGAAGGAGGGCCATAATTGCAAATAATCTTATGCGCAGGTTATACAGGAGGAGTGGTGTGGAGTTTGTGGGCGTATGGAGTGAGTTTGATGGACGAAAGGACTTATATAAGATGGATGGTTTGCATCTGAATAAATTTGGTGTGCTGAGACTGGAAAAAGTGTTGCTGAATGAAGTGAAAGTGAATGTGCAGAATCGATGAAATTAGAGCTATTAGGGAGGGGGGGGGAGTGGATATGCAGATATCAGAAGACAGTTGAGTGTAAGAATGTGTATAATATGCCTGAGCTGGTACGAAGAACAACAAATCAGAATGGGATAGTTAGTATAAGGCATCAAGATAGGGGTGGGACTAACAGGCTTCTGCACTTCATGTATACTAATGCGCGGAGTGTTAGGAACAAGAAGGAAGAATTTTTGGCCTTGGTTGGCTCTTCCTGGCCACAGGTTATTGGCATTAGTGAGACATGGCTGACAGAGGATGATATAGCTAGTGGGATAGAATGTGAAGGGTATAGTGTGTTCAGGAGGGACAGAAAAGAATGGGGGGAGGAGTGTTATTGATGATAGCTGATGAACTGCAGCCAAGGAGAATAGAAGTTGAACTGCAGGATAGTTAAAAGAGCTCATTTGAGGCTATTTGGTGCGAGATTGGGACTAGTGGAATAAAATATACAGTTGGGTGCTGCTATAGACCAGGTGATGGAATAGATGGTGGAGATAGTATGCATAGACAAATAGACGCAATGAGTGGAAGGATAATTATTATGGGGGATTTTAACTATGGTTACATTGATTGGAAGGAGGAGAGGACAAATGGGAGGAAGGAATTGGATTTTATGTAGTTATTAAGGGATAACTACCTGAGACGGCATGTAATGGAATATCCTAGGGGTTCGAGAGTGCTTGACCTAGTAATTGCATCTGAGAATTTGATTGTAATGAATATGACCATGTTGCCACCAATTGGTGAGAGCAATCATAATGTCTTGACCTGGGAGATGGCTAAATGTGTGGAATTTCCAATTAAGAAAGGGTACATGTGGAATTATCGGGCTGGTAAGTATGTCAAGCTAGGAGGTTGCTTGGATCAGTGCCATGGCATGTAAAATTGCAAGGGCTGGAGGTTGATAGTGCATGGGAAGCGGTAAAGGAGCATTTGAAGGAGGTAATGGCTGACTGTATACCTAGTATCCGAACAGTAAAACAAGTAGGGGTTACATGGATGAATAACACCATTAAGCTTGAGCTGCAAAAAAAGAAACAACTGTGGAGAGAATTTAAGCAGAAAGGTGACCTGCAGGCCCGTGAACAATATAAAGCACAGGCCAGAAAGGTAACGAGTGTGGTAAGAACAGCAAAAGCGGATTATGAAAGGAAATTAGCCATGCAAGCTAAAGAGAATCCCAAACAGTTCTTTCGATATGCTGCAAGTAAAAGAAAAAATGTATACGGGAGAATGATTTTAAGGAATGCCAATGGTAGGGAGGTTACTGAATCAGTTGATATAGTTGAGTTACTGAGCAAGCACTTTGCAAGTGTATATCATCCAGGTGGTGATATTGCAGGAATGAAGGAAGCAATAGCTTATACGGGAATTGAGGTGAACGAAATGCAGGTGAATAGTATATTATAAAACCTTAATGTGAATACATTTGTGGGATTGGGTGGTATTCCAGCCCGGGTCTTACGTGAAGCGGCTAAAATTTGTCAGTGCCATTGACCATTTTGTTTAATTTAAGTCTCGGGTTTGGGTTAGTCCCTAGGGGGGTGGAAAGAGGAGAAAATAGTTCCCCTGCATAAAGGAGGTTCCAAGACTGCTGTTGCAAATTACCACCGATCAGCATATCAGAAGTCGTTGTCAAGGGTTTGGAGAAAGTAGTCAAAAGAAAACTACAGGAATGGATAGATGAAAATGAGACACTGTATGCGGGACAGCATGGTTTTGTGAAGGGTAGATCATGCCTCAGTAACTTGCTTACGTTTTATAATACAGTGACGGCTGAACTGGATAAAGGTAATGGTTATACAGTTATTCTACTAGACCTTGCCAAGGCCTTTGACAGGATACCACATGGAACTCTAATCAGTAAACTGCAGCATATAGGGTTGGTGAGATGGATAGGTGGGTGGTTGATGGAGAGATATCAGAGTAGTTTATTCAAGGGTAGAGTCCAAAAGACCACCTGTGACTAGTGGTGTGCTACAGGTGGTCTTTTGGACTACTACTATTTAATTTGTTCATTAACGATATAGGAAGGGATCTGAGGGGAACTGTTCATTTGTTTGCTGATGATGCAAAGTTGGGTAGAGCAATAGTGAATGCACATGATGTCAAAATTTTGCAGGATGATTTGGATAGATTGGAGGACTGGGCTAAGGAGAATGGATGTCAATTTAATGTGGCAAAGTGTAAGATTATGCATTTTGGGGTGAAAAGATTAGCAGCAGTATGCCATATTGGTGGAACTGTACTCCAGGAGATTGACGAGGCCAGGGATTTGGGAGTGTTGGTGGATAGGGAGTTGAAGTTTAGGGGACACACTGCAAAAGTGGCTAAATCAGCGCATCAAATCACTTGGTTACTGAAGAATACTTTGACAAGCAGCGACAAGCAAGTTATTGTTCCTCTGTATTGAGCCTTGATAAGACCCCATCTTGACTACTGTGCCCAGATCTGGGTGCCAGGGTTCCTTCTTGATGGGGAGGAGGTGGAGAGGATCCAGAGGCAAGTGACCAAGATGCTAGCAAGCAGGTCTATGGAATGAACCTTATGAGAACAGGTTAAAGATTTGTGGGTTGCAGAAATTGGTTGATAGGTGGAAAAGGGGTGATATGATTGAGACATTCAAATGACTGAAAGGTTTCTATAAGATTAATTCAGAGGATATTTATGGGAACAGAACTGGTGGTGGGAGGACTAGGGGCGTTCCATGGAAACTGGGCAAGAGTGTGGTTAGCAAGGGTGTTAGAACTAGGTTTTTTACTTGGAGAGTGGTGAATGAATGGAATAAGTTGCCAGAGTCTGTTGTGGGTGCCATGACTGCGAATGAGTTTAAGGGAACGTATGATAGATACTGTGTGGATGGTGAGTAGATGTTTAGGGCCTCCCTCAATGAGTCTAAGGACTCCTTGGAGTTGCCCGTAATAATAATAATAATATTTGTGCCGTATGAAACGTGTGTTCACTATCCGGATCTCAATATTTATTTGAAAAGATTCATCACTCTGTGACATCAAACCATATAGACTGCTTCAAGTAAAATGCACATTTTCTCAATAAATTTGTCGTATATGCCTTTTTAGATATGTATATGCTATTAAATGAAAAATTAGGTTAATAAACTTTCTTTTATTGCAAAAAATATAGCTGTACATTCATAGGATAAGAAATCAATTTATTCAATAGGAGATATTGATCTTATCTAATTTAACATAATGATTTGAGTTTGGTATCTGATGTTCTAATATCAGATACCAAATTATTTCGGTATTGAAGTCTAGCCATTACAGTGCCTCGTTCCCAGCAACCGTACCTCGTTCCCAATAACAATAACAGTAATATGAATGTTATTATTATTATTACGTTTCTGGGATAATAATATGAATATAATATTTAAATTTTTTTAAATTGATTTTTCATGCTTTCTTAATGTGACATATTTAGTGAATCTGTTTTTGTCTCGCTTGGTACAAAAGCATAATACTAATAATTTTAAGGAACATTAAGCTTATATGTTTATGTTAAGTTTCTGTGACGCCAAAGTATACTGACCGCAACAAAACACGTTAATGTAAAAGTTAAAATGAGTGCGTATCGTCAGATTGTATTAGTTGTGAAGAAACTCTCTGCTACAATCCCCTCCTTTCGATTTCCTTCAAGCAAACAAACAAACAAACAAACAAAAAAAGGACAGGAATCATAGGATGCACGAACTTCCCTACGAGGTGGAAGAGGAAAAATTCATTTGAAATGCCTGAGTAACTGCTGAACTGGAGCACTATAGAAGGAGTCACATTCAGTGTAAATAAGACACATTGCAGGACAGCATCACAGTCCTTTTCATTCGATAAACTCTTTCATACTAAAAAGGTATACATAATGTATTCATTTGCGCTTGTGACGCTGCAATACATAAACTAATTCTCTTTCACTTGATAACGTATCAAATAGTGCTAAGAAAATTCCATATTTTTATTTTTTTTTATTTTCAATTCATCCATTCTGGAACACAAACAATTAAAAGTTTCATTATCTAAGCTATTAAAAGTAGGCTTGTCAGACGTCCCGTATAACTTAACATAATATTTATAATTTTATCAAAATACGGGACAATAGGCCTGTCCCTACAAGCATAATACGGGACAGCAAAATTCGACAATTATAATTTTCAATATTCTTTTCAAATAATTCAACTTAAATTGATTTGTAAGTCATAAAAACTGACAATTCGAGGGAATTAATTGTGTTTGCAGCTTACGGCGGCGACGGTCCCTTTCATTGGTCGCTTTTTACTTAGTATAAGCATTTTATTTATAACTCTGTACAGATATATTGCATTTGCTTATTTTCAAACAGTTCTTATTTGGACATTGTGCGGTGCGGTATCGGTAGAGTACATGGATGTTATTTCTAATTATTAAAAAAATACTATCTCGCCTTTTTTCGAATGTGCGATATTTGGTTAATACATAAAATATATGATTAAAGGCAAATTAATTTTCTTTATTAATTACACAAAGGTAAATTAAATTTTGCTTCTTTCCTTGAGCTCTTAACGATGCCAAAACGAAAGTGCGTTTCTAATGATGATTATTCGAAAGAATGGAATTTTATTGCAAAAGAAAAACGTAACGACCAAGTTGAATGCAAAATGTGTACACGAACGTTTAGTATTGCACATAGGGGACGTTCGGATATTACACAAATACATTAACACTCAAACACAAATTGAGCATTTCGAGGTCCAGTTTGAAAAGTATTGATACTTATTTTGTAAAACCAAATATCACCTTTATTTTTTACTTTGTAAAACCAACTCACCAAAATTGTCCCGTATTTTGTCGTGGATGTTATTTCCGCTTCTGTCCTGCGGTTCCTCTTGAATTTTTTTCTCTAGTATCAAATGCCTTCTGCCATTATCATCTGCTTTTTTTAGAATTGCACTAGTCTAATTGCACATATATGGATGATTTCTGTATAAGCTTCTACAGAGTTCCCCCCCCCCCAACATTATCTGGTCGAATTTCCTGTACCTGTACTTTTAGTACTGGTCGATATGTGCTGCCATCTAGTAGTTGTACTTTTAGATACATTTCAAGAAGACCATCCTCAATATTCGCTCGCGCGCCTCATTTTGTTTTTGATGATTCATATTTTATATGGGCTACGGTTTAAAATATTAAACTGTGTCCATCGTAACGCATTCTGTATGTCGATGGTTCGAGCCTTCTCTGCATCATAAACACTCTGTTGCATTTTCAGTTACTGTAATGAGTACGACTGCTATCACCGACTGTCTGCCCTCCTTTTGATCTGTAGTTCTGCAAAAACTGAACCTTCGAGGTCTCAGATCGCCTCGTTTAACCCGTTATAATACAGTATCAGGTTTCAATGAAATACAGTATTAAAAAAAAATACCATACTTAAAAAATAATAAAATTGGGCTAAAACTGTCCGAAAAGTGGATGTTTTAATGAAAATAGTACATTTTTTTTATTTGTTTGAAACTATCTTTTGAACTTTGGATGTTCTGCATTTCCCATTTTTGATGGAATGCGTGATCCCAACATAAAATGTAATAGCCACGATCTTCTTTGGAAGGTACAGTATATCCCACCTACCCTACTCTCATAATCGTTCCTGTGCATGTATATATTAATTTCTGCAATGCTTTCCTTTTGCTTTATTATTATTAATATAATTTTTTCTCATTCATTCATCCCTGTTATACCTGTTCTATGAACAGATCCCTCTCCACCAAGTGCACTCTACTACTATTTCCAAGAAACTACAATCTATGGACATCTAAAAAATAAATAAGTAAAACAAATGCAAATAAAACATCCTTATATTTGTGTTATGGGACTAATTAATCAACTTTTAATTCAACAACAGTCCAGAGGAATCATAATTAATGCTAAAGAAATTAGCAGGATCAATACTTACCTATAAGCGTGAAGCCAGGATCATCAGAAAACATGGCGAACAGCGGTTTACATCACTCGAAATAAAATTTACGCAAACTGTATATCCAGTAACTATATCTACGTTACTGGATATGGTGAAAAACAAAGATACAACGAATAAACTGAATATGATACCTATAGTACAGTAAATCGGCAGCATAGACAAAAATAGTTAATCATGTAAACTGAATGGACAGGAGAAGGATACCTTGACAAGTTCTTCGATACATCCTCCTAGAGAAAGGAGACTGCCCGGAAGAAAATCAGCCAAGAGGCAGTTTGAGAAATCATTAGCTTATAGATAACCGTAGTTAAAGTGACATTAATGGTAGCATGCCAAATATTAAATTAACTGTTTAAATAATGATACCACTTGTATCATTCTTTAATAAATTCCTGATTCAACTTTATATGTAAGCATGAGTTTTTATTTATTTATTTATTTTTTTAAGAAGGATCGCAGTGTTCTATCAAATAACTAAGTTTTAATAAATCTTCGTTGATATCCACTGGACTAAACATCGAAATTTGTTACCCGAATCAATTCCTACTCTACTTTAGCTAGTCAACAACGTAAGCTAAACCGCATCTTTTGCCCGAAATTAATAATAACAGTGCATGTTCACAGCACATTGATTTAGAAGTGATATAAGAACCCATGAATAAACTTCATGGAAGACCGATACTTTTCGCTGATCATATTCGAGTGTCAAAAAATGGATAACATCATTTCAAATTATTAATTGATGGCGGTCGATCGAGGCATAAGCCGAGGTTCAGGTTTTTATTGCATAACTTCTCGAAGACATACAGCTGATAGTGAGCCAACTTCGGCACGCTTACAGCCAGATTATGTAGATTAGATTCATTAAAAGAACCGCCTATCTTACACGGCTAACAAAGTTACACTACATGATGTAAGGAAAGGAGCTGAACACTTCCTACCCGACCGAGAAGAGGTAAAACATATTCCAATTACCATGTAACGGTTCGGTCCGCGCGGTTAGCCTAGTGGCTTTGCGCTTCGCAACCATATGCCTGGGGAAGGAGTGTCCTAGGTTCGATTCCCGTCGGAGACGTGAGGAGCTGAAGGATCTTCCTCAGCCATAGCCAAGTTAGCCGGTCTTGGGCGCGGGCAGTAGGGTTTTTCCCGCCAGTTTATCTGGCGTTTTTCATCCCGCAAGCAGGCAAACCGGCCCCGTGAATACACACGGATACAGCCAAGAATACCTTGAGGCATAGGAGTGACCATTCTATCCTCGTATTTCGGTTACGAAATCCAAGCATGCTTGGAAGGTTGTGGGCCTTAAAGGCCTGTTAAAGCCAGTGGGATAGATAGATGTAACGGTTCGATTCTCTTAGCCCACTAACCGGTTTTGCGAAACCCGCACTCCTTCGCGATGAGAACAGATGACAACAGAAGACTAAAGGTGTTCCAAAAGTCTATTCTACACAGACCACCCCAAACTAGGCCAAGATATTAGCAGTCAACTACTTTAAACTACTCTATTAGGTTAATGTAAAATGTATAAAACCATCCATAAGTAGCTTTAATGACTTTTAAAAACACCATCGTGATATGTGCGCCTCTATGATGTGCATATCCCCGTGAACTCAATTACAACTGAGCATTGTTATTGTTAACTACAACAGTCATACTAATTAACAATTTAATTAGAAAAATAAATAAATCTAATTAAGTAATTAGAATAAATAAACGTCTTTTTCTTTTTCCCTTCACGTTTTAGGCCTAGTGGCCTGTTATGGAGCTAAATAAATAAACAAACATTATTAATTAAATTAGCCACATTGAAGTGAAATAAGCGCACTAAACTCTAATTTTGTATTATATGAACCAAACACATTTCATTTAGAACACCTCAACATAAGGAATATTAATGTAGATCGTTTCGTATGTTTGCCCAAGGGTGAGCCAAAGACTGTATGGGAAATTCATACATTTAATTCTATGGGACGAATTAAAAGAATGAATAAATCAGGTGACCTCTTCGAAAGTCACCTGATTTATTCATTCTGGAGTTCATTGGTATTCATTCATTGGTAGGAACGAATGGGAAAATAACTCACAGGTGGTTAAGCAGTATTGAGAAACACACGCGTCCAGATTCCCTTGAGTGGCTACGCTGGGAGTTACTTTTTTGTTAACTCCAATTCTGTAGTACTTTAATAAGATGGTGGTGTCAAGTCAGGCGATGAAAATGGGGGTGGGGTGGGGAATAAACGCAGTAATTTTTCAAAACTCAACGCAATTCAAAATTTAGTACTCGCTCCCCTCAAGGTTTACAGAGTTAAGAAATCGTAAGACATGGTTTGTAAAGAATATTTCATAACACACAGAATGTTTTAAAAGTAGGCAAGAAATCCTAGAATCAAAGGTTTCCTTGACACATACTGATTTATAAATGTTGGATTATTCACGAGATAGAATATTTGTTTGCTATTTCGATGTTCGGTATTGTAAATAAGAATACGCTTATGCAAACAAATCGAGTTGAAATTAAAAAAGAAATATATCCCAACATCAGAATAGAAGAGATACAGCACGAGTAAGTGAAGCAGAAATAGGAAGAAGGTACAGAACAGTGTTAGAAGAGAAACTTAAAAGTGTGGAGAAAGAAAAAAACTCAAATTTAAGAGTGAAAAGAGTAATGAAGGCGATAGAAGATGCAATTGAAGAAACAGTACCAGAAGAAGAGAAGATCAAGAAGAAATGGATTACACAAGAAACACTGAAGTTAATACAGGAGAAAAGAATGTTGAAGATAAGAAGGGATACATCAGAACAAATAGAAGAGCAATATAGAAGAAAGTGTAATGAGGTGAAAAAAGCAGTCAGAATGGATAAAATGAAATCGTTAGAAGCCCAATGCAACAATATAGAACAGTACTATGGAGAGCATAAAACAAGAGAGGTATACAAAATGATCAGAATCATTAATAGAAAGCGGCAACCAAAACAGACCACAATTAAAGATGAAAAAGGCAAAGTATTGATGAATAAAGAAAAAATTGTACAGCGGTGAACAAGATACTGTAGTGAGTTATATGAAGAAAAACTAAATTCAGATAGCATTGGGAAAATGACTGAAGAATTGAAGCAAATATCACCACCAGGTAATGAGCATGATACGGACATTTTAAGAGGAGAGGTAGAAAAAGCAATAGGACGGCTAAAACACAACAAGAGTTCTGGT
This sequence comes from Typopeltis vanoorti, assembly GCF_054136105.1. NCBI lineage: Eukaryota > Metazoa > Arthropoda > Arachnida > Uropygi > Thelyphonidae > Typopeltis > Typopeltis vanoorti. The sequence continues at coordinate 82,037,524 of NC_143568.1, forward strand.
AACAATAACATTACTGGAGAAATGATTAAATATGGTGGTGAAAGTATGGTTACAGAAATGCACCAACTATGTAATATGGTATGGAAAGAAGGGAAAATGCCAGAGGAGTGGGTGAAATCAATATATGTGACACTATACAAGAAAGGAAATAAGCTAGAATGTAAAAATTATAGAACAATTGCCTTGATAAGTCACCTTGGTAAAGTGATGATGATCATATTGACAGAAAGATTGAGAACACAATTGGAAGCATAACTTGCAGACGAGCAAGCAGGATTTAGGAAGGATAGAACTACAATTCAACAGATTTTGACAATGAGGTTAATAGCAGAGAAAGCTAGAATCAAAAACAAAAACATATATACTTGCTTTGTTGATTTTCAGAACGCATTTGACAGTATTGACCAGAAAGTGACATTAGCAGTTCTGGAATCCTATGGAATTGATAAAAAAACTAATAGCTATATTAAAAGATGTTTATCAGAATGCAGTTGCAGCAGTTAGAATAGGTGATGATTTGGGGAAATGGTTTAAAACAAGCAGAGGTACTAGACAGGGAGACCCAATATCACCAAGCATTTTCATCGCACATTTAGAAAGTGCAATGGACAAATTGAAGGAAGATGCCAAAGGAATATCTGTACACTGAATGAGAATTAACAATCTGAGATTTGCAGATGACATTGTTATTATTGAAGAAGACGAAAGAGAACTACAAAAAACACTGGAACTGTTAAATGAGGAAGGGAAGAGATTTGGACTTGTTATGAACTTGGAAAAAACAAAGACAATGGTATTTGGTGAGAAGAACATGAAACAAAAGATACAAGTGGATGGAACTGATGTAGAAAATGTAGAACAATTCACATATTGGGGAAGTAAACTGACATATGACTTGGACTGTAAAAAAGAAATAAAGATCAGGATTTCAAAGGGAAGAACAAATCTGAAGGCCATGGATAACATCTGGAAAATTAAAATGATCAGTCTGCAAACAAAACTAAGAGTACTGGAAACATGCATCTTCAGCGGTGTACTGTAGGATCTGAAACGTGGGTAATAAATAAAGAATCAAGAAAAAGAATTTTGGCATTTGAAAGAACTTGTTACAGGAAGATTCTAAGAATAGGATGGGTACAGTGTTCTTCTCACCAATGAAGAGCTCTATCAGAAAATACAACCAAAAGAGAATCTAATGCAGAAGATTATAAAACGGATGCTGCAATTATTTGGAACACATCTGTAGAATGAGTGAGGACCGGAAGATAAAGACATTTATGTTTGGTATTTTGGATGGTTTAAACAGAAGAGGTAGACCATACAGAGAATGGATAGACGATATAAAAGACTGGTGTGGAATGGGTGTACAAAAACTGCGACACTGTGCACTGGACAAAGAAAGGTGGAAGAAGATAGTGAAACAGGCATCAGACATCAACGGGCAGTGAGCCCAGGGTTCGTGATGATGATGATGAAACAAATCGAATATTCTGTGAACAGAGGAGCAAGTATTTCAGGCGTTTACACAAAACTACAAGTGTGTAAAATGCTCACGGCTAAGGAATAACAAATATGACAATGTTATTTATTGTCTCGTGCCTTCTGAAGCTATGCGATGATGTCAAAATATATTTTGTTCCAAGGTACAGTTTCTTCGTTACGTTTGTCTGAATGTCTTTAGTACCTTCAAATCTTGGTATGTTTATCTTCCTATTTTCAAATCAGTTGCCATTTGTGATGAGCCTTGTAACAATATAGAAACCATTGGAAAGGAACCAGGGGCGAAACTAAATTTTCATGAGTGAAATGAATTTCTTCTTCATGATGTGAAAAAAAAAAAGAACAGATTGAAAGATATTAAGGATATTCAAACGAATGACAAAGAAGCTAAACACCATATAAAAATGATTTTGAAATGCATGTCCAAAAATTAACCCATCGCCAAAGGTTCTCCGGATTTCTCATTCCATATGGATGTCTTCTATGAAAGTCTTGACGTTTTCGATGGCTTTCTTCTCTAGTGTGTGACCACCATACCCCTTTATGGGATATCTGAAGAGGATTAAAAAAAAAAAGAAGTACTATTCTAGATCTCTAGAATATGGTTTTCGGATTACTTTAACTCTTAGTTATTTCCGGTACTAAGTACGATAGGCTTAATGGCCTTTGGATTATCATAAAATAATTTAAATAAATATATTCGTCATACGATATATTTTTATAATTCACTGAATTACAAAAATATTCACTGAGTCCTAAGACATTTTAAATCTGGTATCATGAAAATTCAGTTATTAGTTTCAACAAATTTGCTTTGTTTTAAATAATGTATCCATTTACCTGGTGGCTGGCATATGGGAGGTGGAGCGGACCAGTGTCCATCAGTCTGACAGTGAGACACATTGGTACCTTTTAACACATAGCCGACATCACACGTAAAAATGGCAGTCAGTCCACCTCGATGACGAAACCACACTCGTCCATTGGATGGCGCACCAGACCGCGGACATGGCTGATCATTAATACTTGATGTAGCATTTAAAACAGCTAGAAATAAATAAAAGCAACATTAAGATGGTATATGACATTTTACAATAATGAAAAACAAAAAAAAATAACCAATTTATATTTTAAATAGATTTATATTTATTGCAATGTTTTAATTAGTTCGAAGGATTTCTTTTTTATTTCGTCATTTTTTTGGAATTTCTTATTTTAAGTAAATAAAACAGATGGTCATTCTGATTGTACTAAACTTGAATTTTAAATAATGTCATTTTTAACACATGCGCACATCGTTCCTCTCCACTGTCCTAGCATTTATGTCTGATTTACAATTGCATATAGGTAGCTTTTCTTGAAAAAGGTTCTAGAAAATTCTTCTCATCATAGATGGAAGATTACATTATTATGGCTGTTAATTGCATCTGTTCTACTGTTAGCGAGTATGTTCCGCATAAGGGGCATGGGGAGTGGTAAACCGAATTAACTCTAATCCACCTTCAGTTGAAAAGTCATTAACATTTTTTTTCTGTGTTCTAGGCAGCAGTATTTTCTCACAGAATACCACTGAACTTAAGATCCCAGGTGGCAAAGTGATTTTCTCACAGAATACCACTGAACTTAAGATCCCAGGTGGCAAAGTGATTTTCATCCAGACGCTCGAGCTTTTAATGTTACGAGATAGGGAAACCGGTCAAAAGAGCACAAGTAGTTCCACGTAATATACTGGTGTGATGATGTAAACTGCTTCGGCTGCAATTCCAAGCAACTTGATCTAAATGAAGTTACGTATTTAGCTTCAATGCAGATGATCATAAATTTACTTAAAAATAATTAAAAAATGAGGTTTGGGTAATCCTGCAGCAGAGAAAATCACTCTTGTTATGGCAAATACTGGTTTCAAATAAGTCTACATAGTGATTGAGGCAACAAAAATTCCCTGTAATTTAAGATTGAAATTTCTTCATGTGGTTATTACCATAAAAATTTATAATCAAAATGTTGCCAGAACTACCTTCATATAACACTGCTACGGTTAATACTAACCTCCACTAGAGGTACATAGAATAGAATTTGCTATTCAAAATTGTAGATTGCGCTATTGAGAAATATAGGGTAATCAAAATTAAAGAGTCCCAGTTTAAGGCCTTGTGGAATACCATCCACAATATCCTTTGTAGGAATATATTGTGCATCATGCGGAAGCGATATCTGAGGGGAGGGGGGTGGTTCCAAACAATTCGCCACCAGGGGCGTTGTAAACACCAAATGCATGGAGTTTGTATATCACGAAGGTCGACAGGTGCCAGGAGGCTTTAAAAAGATGGACACGGGACTGTTTCCTTCATTCTGATCGTTAACACCGACCATAATGATGGCATTAACCTTGCACCAACGTGCTTTACTTGTGAAGATGTACTACTAAACAATTGCAATGTGTCGCTGCACTCCGCGAATTTCGTTGCCTGAACAAATGTCGACGAGGTCCACTATCTCCATGTGCACTGCGACGAATGATTAGCTGTTTAGAAGAAACGGGATCGTTGGGAGTTAGACCTACCTAAAGATCGCAAAGTAATCAATTCCCAAAAAGTGAATGAAGTTGCTACTACAGTTGTGGAGCAGGCCATGAATAATAGCGCTGGTTCCTGCAGTGCATATGCTGTATCAAGACATATGGATGTGCCTTACACAACTGCCTGGAAAATTCTACGGAAGATTCTGCATTTCTACTCATTGAAGATAACTCTGACACAGGCTTTGAAACTCGACGGACATTCGCTTTAACATTTCTAGCTCGAGTGTAGTTGAGCGCTGTGCAGCCGTGGATGATTTTTTGAAGATGAGGCTCACTTTCACCTGAATGGAGCTGTGAATACCCATAACTGCCAGGTAGGGGCTACGCAAAACTCGCATGCCAAACAAATTCCTTTGCATTCAACCAAAGTTACTGCCTGCTAAGGTTTACAGCATCGTTTATCATTCGACCATTCTTCTCTGAGTACATTCGTCAGTCGTGTCCTGTGACCTGCTGACTTACTGCTGAGAGGTATTGCGATATGATAAATAATTTTGTTATGCCACAACTACAGCGCCTGTGCATGGATTCGGCCATTTTCATGCAGGACGGGGTTCTTCCACACATCGGTTGATCTCTACAAGATGTTCTTCGAGAACATTTCATGGAAGTCAGAGTGATCAGCAATGCATTTCCCACTGCATGGCGGCCTCGTTCACCTGATCTGACCTCCAGTGACTTCTAGCTCTGGGAATTTCTCAAAGGGTTTATTGGGATCATCCTGATAACTTGCCAGCGCTGAAAGAGAGCATAACGCAGCATGTGTGCAAGGTCAGTCTCGCCACCTGAGTTTTGCCGTTGATCATACTCAGCAAAGGATACAATTTGTGGCATACCGGGAAGTGCAGCACATTGAACAGTGTACACCCTGTGAATGCATAATAGAAGTGAATAAAAATGTGTTGTTTATGCTCTTGTGCTCCTTTTCTCCTTCTTACACATACAAAAAAAGTACTACATCTATTCGGCACATTATACAGCGTAGTTCCAAAATTCTCCACTAGGTGAATTTTGGAACTATTTTTTTCCTCAGATATCGCTTTTGCATGACGCACGTCTTCTTCCTGCAAAGTTTCGCAGCATTTGGTCATTGGGTGTGCCCACAAGGCCTTAAACAAGGATACTTTAATTTTGATCACCCTGTAAGTGCAAATTTGTTGTATCCTTTTAAGATTTAATATTTCTGCTCCATCGCGAAATGGTGGCCTTCAAAGAACAACTCTACACCAGTGGGGGGGGGGGGAATTGTTTAGAAATGCTGAAGATTTAAATATGCTCTTGGAAGGCAAACAGTGAGCAAAAGCCAAACATTTCTTTCTTTTTTTTTTTTTTTAAGTTCAAAAATGGAGTGAAGTGAGGTGACTTTGCTGATGCTCAAAGCTGGGGATTTTGCCAACGAAAATGTCCAAGAATTTTTGTCCACTATCTAAGAGTTAGCTAAATGAAATGAGAATTTCATCATGATAGTGCCAAACCATGTTGATAAAAGACGCGAACGTGCAACAACTCTCTCTCTCTCTGCTTTCTTTAGGACAAAGATGTTTAGACAAATGAAAACCTGGCTTATAATTCAATAATAATCATCTTGGCTAAAAATGTTAACTTGGTTAATTCAAAAAAAAAACAAAAAAAAAAAACAAGATTTCTACAAATATTTTCATTTCTACAAATATTGCGTGTATACACGCATCATACCATGCGGGCTTTCGAAATCAGACCAGATGGCATTGGGTGGTTAATCCTTATTCGCGTAATCACCTATGTCTATATATCATGTGTTCTTCTGACACGTTTGCGAGCTGAAAAACCCTAGTTTCCGAGAGGAGAAAACCGGCCATCCCCATATGAGAACCAGCTAACTCGGCCTCATTGATAAAGGTATTTTACGTTTTAGACTGGATTCGAACTCAGGTGCTTCCGACCAACGGATATCATCAAAACCGATTGAGCTACGGAAGTGTTAAGAAAGAATACAAACTGGAAACTTTTTGATTACGCGTCGTAATAGCAGAAAAGCTTTAGTGACTGCAGAGATGAGTGCAAGAGGCGAAGTTTCCTCCCCCCCCGCCCAAAAAAAGTTCATTCTGTTAAACGAAATTATTTAATGAAAATAACTGCATTAGTACATCTGCAACACACCAAATGTTTCGGCAATTAAACTTACTCCTAATTTTATTAACCTCGAATGTAACGTGTTAGCAGGCACTAGAAGTGAATAATATTTAGGTGTAATGAACAAGACTGGTTTATTTTTTTATGTAACATGCTGTTTCATCACGAAAAGAGTCTGGAACATTATTTATTATTTTATTCTGAGTAGACAAACAATTTTTTTTTTTTTTTTTTTTTTGCGAATTTCTGAATTATATTAAATAAAAATTATTAACTGGAAGAATGAAATGTTTCATAGCATTCACAGGAAGCATAAATCTACTGTGGTAGATTTATGCTTCCGGTGACTCCACCTGGTGTTTATCTTTATTTAGACGAGAAATTTTTTTTTTTTTTTTCATCTAAATTTTTCTCATCAAAAATTCATTTGATGCATCAATTGGAATTGATTTACATTAGAAAAACTAGTAAGCATAAGATTTTAGAATGTACAATGTGAAAAATAATTATAGAACTTCTTTACGAGAACTATTAGAAGAAAGCGTACCAAACGTGTTCGTAATTCTGTTCAGAGATACGTTTTCCTTGACCCTAGCAACCATTAAAACTTGATAGTGGCCTCAATGTTGTAAAATGAGTCATAAATTTTCATTTCAATCCACAGCACGTCCATCTAGTAGAATCCCCATTTTTTCCCTGTTTGCCTTTCAATGCAAGATGTCTCTTGAGAGAACCGCCTCTGACATGAGCACAATCAGTCTCTGACTCATGCACTTCTACTGTACCAAATCGTTAATAATGATCGACCTTCGTATGGAAAATACAATGTTTTATGAGGATTAATATAAATGTCTTTTTTTCCTTGTAGTTTCGTTTATTTACTTTTAATTTTTACTGATAACCAGTTCAGAAATGATCTATTTATGAAATTAAGCTAATATGCATTGCAAAAGCCATTTTTAAAATCAGTTTCTATTCAATAATAATAACATTATTATTGAATAGAATAATAATGTCCACCCCCTTCTCTGTCTTTCATCGTAAACTAACACTGGACACTGTCGATATGATTCATTCTAAATGTCATTTTTGAAGTTCAGCAACTTATGATATATTGTTGGACTATAAAAAAATATTAAACATTTACTCCCTTTGTAACAAAAAAAATCATCTTTTTTTTAAAGAAACCTTTTCTCATATTATTATAAATATATGCATGTATGCGTCTGTGTATCTATATCTTCCTTACTTTATTTTCTAATGAGTTTTTTTCTAGTGCATTCTTACTTTTACATTTCTACGAAATGCTTTATTAGGCGATGAAATATTTTTTCGCCACCTAACAAACTTGAAACTCAAGGTGTGCCGTAAAACATTCTACAACTGGTTCTTTTACTAGACACACCCTACCTTCCATCTCTTCTTAATGTCGGTTTCTATGGAACTACAAATAAAAAGCAAATAATTTTTAACTTGATTCAACTCTGATGTTAAAAACTACAAAGAAATGATCATGTTTTGTAAATCTTTGAAACACGGAGAACTCTCGATCTAAAAAGAAACTAATGAAGAAGGAAAAGAAAAAGTAATGAGAATTAAAAAAAAAAATCCATTTCTTGGCATGACTGCAAAGAACAACATAAAATGAGTGAATGCACATTGAGGACTGTTTAGATTCCAAAAATATTTAGTATTTTTGGATTCTAATACTTATTCAGAAATGTCAGGATTTTGAATCTAAACACTGCCAATACTGTTACTATAGTCAAGTGAAGGGAATTTGTGTACTAGACACACAAACATTCATCTATATATATATAGGAATTTTACATTTGAGCATAAAGTTTTCTTCACTTTATCTTTTGCGTGTCTAATTATGAGATCTGAATATGTAGCTAAGTGGAAGTGATGCTTGCATCCTCTGCACTAGGCTGCCCAAAGGTAGACATAGCATCATACGCATGCTCAAAAATACAGCCACCAGCATCATATCAGAAGAAAAAGCCCTGCAGGACAAATTAACTCATATATAGACTTAAGTTCGTAAGTTAGAAAACATTCCTCCAGTCGGCGACTAGAGGAACTTTTTCTAAGCCTATCTTCCACAGGTTCCTAAGTTAGTCAATCTCTCTCTCTCTCTCTCTCTCTCTCTCTCTCTCTCTCTCTCTAGCACGGGCAAGCGCGTTTTTTATTCTGGAAACTCATTTTTTTCCCGTGTGAACTCAAGAAAATCGACTGTAGAATATACATTATTTCAGACAGTAACATATGCTGTTAGGATTAGGTGCCAAGAGATGTTTGCCGGGCTCGTCATCGGTGCCGCCTATAATTAGTGATAGACATGGGCTAGCTATCTCTGATTGCCTACCTGTGGAGATTGAACTGCCCATTCAGTCTCTTAAAAAAACTAGATAAAGTCTAAAGGCCTTGCCTACTCCCTATAAGGAAGTAAAAGGTGTTATAGCTTTAGCTTAATATAACTAATATTCTTATTTTCTTGTGCACTGCTTTTTCAGGCAGCTTATTCTCATTCATCTCCCTAGTTCTCTGACTCTTACCATCACAGAAACTTACCTGTTACTGCTTTCATTCTTACCGAGAACATTCATGAATCGACAAGAAAGAATACATGTTACATTTATTACATGCTCCTAATTCTAATCCTAATCTTATTACTATTACAAATTGCAGAATTACAATTATTTTTCACTTTTTTTTCCCTCACACTATCTTCAACACCAAAAGTTACATTTAAACCAAAGAATTCTGGATTTTGTTTCTATGACAGTGGTACATTCAGAGGCTTTTCCTGAGTCCTGCAGCACCAGCAAGTAGTGAAATGACATTTCAAATTATACTAAAGAATCCCATTGAAATCTTGTTTTGCGACTTTGGGAATAAGATTGGCATTAGTATAGAACCTCCGTAGCTCAGTCAGTATAGACGAAGCCCTTTGCTCGAAAAAGACCTGGGTTCGATTCCTGTCAGTGACGTGAGGAACCTTTATCTGGTCTCTTTCGACTAAAAGTGAGTTAGTCGGTCTCATACGGAGTTAGGGATTTTTTTCCTCCCGGAAACTCGGGTTTTTCGTCCCCTAGAACAGGCAAACCGGCCCCGTGAACACACATACAGTCATGAATACGTTCCACATGCTGGTCCCGAGCCTGGATAAAATTGGGGGAGTGGGGTTGGGGAAAGCAATGGCGAACTACCCTGTAAAAATCTCACCAGGAATACTTTGTGGGCAATGTCTACAAAAACGACTGAAAAGGGAAAATCAGATGAGATTAGTATAGAACAATAAAGTGATTCATAAAATAAATAAATAAATAAATAAATAATGCAATTAGAAGAGGCTGAGTTTAGAATGATTCAACCAACAACCGGAATAAAAAGATAATTGCCAAATGTAACAGAATCTCGATAAGTATAATTAAAAAAATAGTAGTAGTAATATTTACATATGGATGTAATTGTTATGTAGTGAACTCTATATTTTTTATCGCGTCTCTATAAACAGGATGTGTTTAGATTTCAAGTTACAATAATATCCAGTATTATTACATATTAGCACTTGCACCATAATCTGCTTTATTTAATATTGATGTGATTTTTGCTGAGGCATAAAAATGTGCATTTGTTACTGCGCAGACTCAGAACAGCGAAGCAAAAATTGTAGATTCGATGAGCACCAAATAACGAGAAAAAGAATACTCATATTATTGAATGAAAATGAATACCTGTTGCCAGGGCCGCCGAGAGAAACCTTCGGGCCCGTGACAAGTCTGTGGTCCGGCCCCCACTTAAAAAAAGTGCATCACTTTTGTTTTATAAAAAAAGTCATATAAAACATTAAACATTTATTTAAAAAAGTGTACAATAAATTCAAAATTCGATACATTACATACCATACAAAATACAAACATTAAATAAAAAGAGAATTTTTATTGCCTCATCCACTTCCTCACTTTATGGTTAGCGAAATCTTTAATCATCTCGTCATAATCAATTTTCATTGCCAGGTCATGTTCTATTGATAGCAAAGCAAAGCTATCAATCTTTTCTGCAACTGTTGTTGGAAAATTCTGCAAAAAATTCTGATTGAAGTACATATTTCGGGAAAAACACCGTAAAGTTGAAATTTATAAATGGTATTTAATAAATCTACTCCTGGTATAACATCTTTAAACGTGGCGTTATAAATCTTTTTTATGTGATAGATTTCGTCTTTCAGAGATGATGTTAAGTCTTTTGAATATTTATTTATTAAATTATTGCACGAGTCAGAAATTTCTTGATGATTCATTGTTTGAAAATTTAATATTGGTGAAAATAAATTCTGAATGTTTTTTAAAGATGTGAAACGCATGTGAACTTGCGAAATAATTGTATCCAGTATAACAAAATATATAGTTCTTTTAAAATGTCCTTGTGTATCATCCCCATCTGCACTTTCTTCATCTGCTAGCTTTATTCTCTTCGCTTTCTACCGTTTTTCGACATTTGGGGTTATATCCAATTGAATTGCAACAAGTGTAGCTTCAGAGAGAACATCTTGCCACTTATTTCTAAAATGTTCAAGTTCTTTCAGAAGAGACTCAACATTTGCTGTTGCAATATCAATCGATATGGTACTAGATTGCAATATTTTATTTCGTTCGTCAATGGAAGCTAAAATTTTAAACCAAATTGTTGCAAACAGTATTGCTTTGAAACTTGAAAAATATCGTTTTAGAGCAACAGCTTCAGAATGACCTTCATTTGATAATTTTCCAGTCAAAATTACATCCTCTAAAGCTTTTAAAACACTTGGAAGCTTCTGAGCAACCGGTCTAACCGCATCGATTCTACAACTCTAGCGAGTTTGAGATAGACCATGAAGAGAACAGCCAGTTTTTTCTAATAAAATTTGCCATCTCATTGGGCTTGAGCTAAAAAATGCAAATAAACGCTCCAAGTTTCCAAAATATATTGTACTTTCCGGACAACATTTAGCTGCATTTACGCCCACTACATTCAGTGAATGTGCTGCACATGGGGAATAAAGAGGTTTCATTTTCTTTTTCAATAAAACTCATATTTGCAGCATTGTCACATCCCTGACCTCTGCAGTCTTGTATGTCAATTTCTAGTTGATTGAAGCATTCTAATAATTTTTTTGCTATTTTTCTCCAGTTTTAGGATAAAAATCAAGAAATTCTATAAACCTTTCAAGAATTATCCAATTTTGAGTTAAAGAATCTCTGAAAACATATTGTAGTATTAAAACATTTTGTTCAATATGTGACGAATCTGGAGTTGAGTCACAAATTATTGAATAATAAATGGACTTCTTTCTTTCTTTCGCTTAAAATTTTGTTTAATACAAAATTACTGCAAATGTCAATGAATTCATTTTGAGTTTGCCACGATAAATAATGGGCCTGAAGTCGTTAGCTGGTGTTTTGAGATTCTTTTACCTTTTGTAAATGTTCTTTTAGTATGCGATCATAATGTCCAACTAATTCTAATATCCCCAGAAAGTTCCCATTATGTGGATTACCAATTTGTTGATTAGCACCACGAAATGATAAATTTCTGGACGCTAAAAACAAAATTACATGAAGCAACCTTTTACGCAATTCATAAAATTTTTTTGTTTCGTTAATAACTAAATTTTCCATTTTGTTGTTTACTCCGTTACCAGTTAGAGATCGCTCTAATTGCCTCCAGGATAAGTAGCACTCTTTATGAGATCGCGATTTTTCATGATCAGGCAAACATGTATATAACATTTGCTAATTTTGTTTTAGAGGATAAAACCCTTCTGATTTACTTAAATCGCTGACAAATTTGCTTTTTGTATCATTGCTAAATAATAGGCAGGTAACACAATATACTCCAGCATAACCAGTCTTGAACTAACTGATCACGGCCATTTGATAACTGAGAATAAAGTAAATATGAAGAAAAGTTTCTACCTTTACAATCTTTTGGCATTAACTTGACCATATCATTTAACTCAAATTCGGGTTTTAGTCCTTTAACAACTATTAATTGCCGATTTACATCACTAAAGAAATCTAGCCAAGTACCTGGATCTTCGTAATTTATAACTTCGGTAGCTTATAAGTTGGTAATCGCTTCAGCTTCACCTCCAGTTGAAGTAAATTCTTCATATATTAAATCGTTGTTACCAACTGCATCGGTTGTTGTGCCTGATTGTTGCTTCAATTCCAGGTCCAAACAACTTTTTTTCTTTATCTTGAAGGTTTAAATTGTCCATAGCGTCTATTTCAGTGTTCACTTCAGAGTTAGCTGCTGCAGGTCCAGGTGAAGAAGATTCTTTATTACTTTTGTCAGCAGTTAAACTATTAGCACATTGTTTACTTGAAATTTCAATATCTTGGTGTTCTTCCATCTTCAAATATTTCAGTAGGAAATGCTTGTTTTTTAAATCTTCTTTTGCCTTCTCACGATCACTTTTCTCCTTTCGTTTTTGATTTCCAGATTTAGGATGATACATTTCTGTTGGTCAAATTTTTATTATTAAAAATATAATTTTAATAATTAAAAAATCAAATTAATAAGAATACGTAATTTCATTTTTTAGCGCACGGCCTACATTATATAGTTGCACACTTTTACAAACAATAACAAAACCTTCGTCTATCAAAATAATAACAAGAACGAAGCGTTTTGACAGGGAACATTACTGTGAATGCAATTACTAGCTAGCGCAGACAACTGCAAAACAACCTTGCACGAACACCTATTGACGTCATCACCCGCTATAACTACAGCGATCCGCGCTGAGAGAATCAGTGTCTTTCAGACACTCACGGCGAGCTAAAGAGCGTAGCCGTCTGTCTAAAACAAAACACAGTATCATTCTCAATATGCCATTATTATTTATCATTGTTGTATTATTACGATAAATTAAAACGGTCGGGTCCTTTTCGATGGCGGGCCCGTGACAAAAGTCTCAGATGTCACCCCCTCTCGGCAGCCCTGCTTGTTGCAGTTAATGACCGTCATTCATAAACTGTCGTATCAAAGCAAATTTTGAAAGCATGCAGAGAATACCGCAAATTTAAAATGAAAGGCTTAATCCAACGATAATACTAACGTTAATTTAGAACTGCTTGGGAGGTTTCTGAATTGAAAATCACCTACGCCTCTGAAACATAGCGACAACAACTCATATTGGGAAATTATGGGTTCGAATCCCATTTGAATTAAATCGGATTCGAATTTGAATTTTTCTTATCTGAGTAATCATTACTTAATTAAATCTGATTATTTTAATACAATTTTATCGGCGTACAAAAAAGCATCCTTCTGCCTTGAATTAAACACCACCTTTAGTTTCTCAAATATAATTTATGGGTCATAAATATTCCTACTTTCCAAAATAACTAGAATTATGCACATGAAATAGCAACAATGTTGAACAACAAAACACGTGTTTCTGTACAGAAAATATGTTCATTTTAAAATAATTTACGAAGCCAACAAAAGACTAATTAGTTTTGGATTAAATGTGTCATAAACCTGAAATACCAGACGATCTCCTGAAATTTTATTCTGTGATGAATGGCTTCACTCCAAAAGTAGGTTAATGTTCCCAGATAAAGGGTACGAAGTTATCAAAATATAATCAGTTAAACTTGAACATGAAGGCAACTCAGTGTCATAATCATTAGTACGTAAGTAAAAACTCATTACCAAGCCTCATTCAGTGCACTGTTTGTCGTTAATGCAATTTTTTGTACATTTTTTTAATAGTGGCAAATTGGTTAAACCCATTGGTGACTTCTCAATTCCTTATTTAATCTCGTGCACAAAGATTTCTTTTTACAATTTATATCAAAAACTGTCAAATCGAGAAATTTATTGTTATTTAAGAAAACAGTTCAGTCACTTGCATTACTTTACAAATTAAAAGTTTGAAAATGGTATTTAAACAGAAAAAAAGAAAAGGATTTTAATTTTCAATTCGTCCATTACCAGCGAGTGCACTCAATGCTAATTCTAAGGATAGAAAAAAGATTGAATTTAAGAAAGTATGAATTACAGAAAAAAAAACAACAACGAATCATTAAAATATATTTCAAATTTTTATGATTCTTGAACACAATGAATTCAATTTGTACTGTTATCATTGGGATAACAGTACAAATTGAGATGGGATGCCTCTTTGCAGCCCTTGGACTCATCGCCGGAAAGCAACACTAATCCTACCCCTTACTCCTTATCATAACTTGCCTTAAACTAATTTATGACGATGTCCTCAATGTTCCATTTGGGAACCCATTCCATTCACTAGTCGTGAATTAAAATCTAGTCCTCCCTATAGCTGTCTACCATCTACACTTAACTTCTTCCCTCACGCTTGCCAAATATTGAAAAGTTTCTCTTTCACTTGCCTTATAAAATCCTTTTAGTAACTTGTATTTCCTATATCATATCTCCTTTCTGAGTTTATTTATTAAACTGTGTAGTCTGCACATTCTTAATCTATCGCCATAATCGATATTTCATAGTCCTGATGTTCTTTTCTTGATTATATGTTCTAAACATTCTCCATTGTTCTCAGATTTCTCTCGCCCTCAAACCTATACTGCTGTCTAGATGTGACTGTATCAAGGCTTTAATAAAGTACAATATCTTATACCTACTCATCAGAGCCTTCTCCAACATCACAGAGATCCTCTGCATTGTCTTTATCATCCTTGAGATAGGTCCCTTGAATTTTTCCATGTCCGCTACCATTCTTAGGTCACTCAATTTAGCTTCTTATAGAAAGGTCCATTAATATGATACACAACTTGCGATCTGTCCAATCCAAAACAAAACAAAAAAAATCTTTCATTTGGTAACATAGAAAAAGTATCTCACAACTCACAGTAATAAAAGCGGACAGCGGGCCGTCTACTGACTGATACTGATTCAAGAGATTTGAATAGATTGATAATGTAATATAATACTGTGAGTTATACCTTTACTCCACACCTCCTTTCGTACATTACTTTATGATACCTTTCAGTGAGCCATCCTCTTAACCATATTAACCATTTTCCATTCCTCATTTACAATTGGCACTAGAATCTTTCATGCAGTATTTTTCTTCAAATGGCAGTGAAATCTATATAGTCTAATATATCTATTTCTCTAATTTAATTGCCGCTTGTTATAAAACGTGAACAGATTGCTAAGATGCCACCATTTAGCAAAACCATCTTTGTGTCCATTCATCCACTTCTGAATTCGGATCATAAACATTATTGTGATCTTAATGATCACTACCTTATAACTTGGCCCTATAGTTTGTCATTCTTCGTTTTGCTACTATTATTATGCAATAGAGTAACTTGCTTGCTTTCTACTCCTTTAGGGATGGAGTATTCCGGTGTAGACAGTTCAACAAAATAATCAGAGTTTTGCAAAATCCTCTCTCTCTCCCGCATTCTCTTAGCACACGTCTAATATCTCATATAATTCCACCACCGTATTTCCATGAAGACCTTGTAATATAATTACTTGCACGGTTCATTTTTATGTGAATCCCAACCACTACGCGCAGTGAGCCTAGAGTTCATTTATTATCCTTGGTGTGCTGAAGTCACATCAATTCAGAAACTCTGCTCTGAAGACCAACATGGAGAAAGATTCTTATGTAATCATTCCCGTTTCTCTTTGTATCAATTAGGAAATTAGTAATAAACTCATTCATAGGCATTTAAGAGTATGAGATTTAATTTGCTCTGTCAAAAAGCATGTTAAAAATTTCATATACTTGCATCAAAATATGGGCAACATGAACGATTCTGTTATATGCTAAAACGGATAGACATAGCCAAAGAAACAGAAAAAAAGACTTTTGTGCAACAAGGGAAAGACTTTTTTTTCCTCAGAGGATTACAAATGATGAAGCAGCGTAGTAGCAAGTGCATAACACTTCGTGGGGAATATGTAGAACAATGTGTAAGTTACGTGGTTCTACCTCAATTCCTTCATGGTGATTATCACAACTTTCCAGCACACCCTTGTATTTGACTCGTGTATGAAACAATAATAGGCGGACGAATTTATATAATAAATTCATTTTGCTCATCTATCTATGGCAGACGTTTCCAGACTACGATTCACGAGCTGTCTGAAGGATGATAAGCATAACTTTCATTAATATGTCTAACAAAAATCCACAGGTGGCAGACGGATAGCACTTCTGTTCTTCAACCAGTAGAGTTCCAATTCGACTGCCAGCATATATGACTGTGAGTGTCTTTAGATACTCCCTTAAGATAAGCCTTGAAGCGGCTTGAAAAAATTCTAGGTATGGTGTCTGGAATTGGGTATCCAGATTATCTAGCCTTTATCCCACCCATGGTACGTCGAATTTTAGAAAACGAAAATTTCTGCTGGAAGGTGAAATACAGAATTGCAGAGCTCCCCCCCCCACCCTCCACACACACAACACACACATACAAATGGGTATCGCATTTAATTTAAAAACAACAACAACAACTAACGCTCTTTTGCATTTAGAGTTTTATAATAAATTTTATTTCTATTACTGTAAGTTCAATAATTATAGATAATTACATCTATGTTTCGAATTTGGTGACAGTTTGTGCCAGTAAATAAATATTTCCTGAGACCACCCCTAATCTCAACAATAACGACGGTCTAAAAATCCCAAGAATATGGATGACACATATTTTATCCACATAACCTTTTGTTCTAAGAGTTCATTATAAATTATAATTAGGATTATAGTACTCAAATATCTTAGCCTTAATATAACAAGCTTATGTTAAATTATTGATTAGGCCACCCTTTTTTCCGTGTTAAAAGTATAAAAGATAATTTGAATTTGTTTTCTGGCCAAGCAGAAATAGGATATGATGCAGGTTTGTTTGTTTGTTTCACTAGAGGTCAGGCCAGTAGAATAATGGTTGATCAAATCATTGCCACTTTCACTTACTGTTTGAATTGTAATGTAGCTTGTCTCTGCATACATGTGAGTATACACTCCAGATGATGACTTTAATATGAAGGGAGAAACGTTGGGAAATCAAAGTGATTATTTTATTCTTAACACGGTAGGTCTCCATAATTTTATCACAAAGAAAAGAAAAGAAATATTTACTGAAGTTGGAGTTAAATGTTTAGATCTGGCGGTGTTGAAACGAAAATCTTTATACAAAAAACTTGACCTCCAAGCTTAAGCGATCGAGTAGCTTCTTCTTCTTTTTTTTTTTTTTTAATTATCAACAACTCAAGTTCTGGTCATGTAGGATAGCTACGCAAGATTATAGAGACCTTCGGCACCAAAGTTGTCCGAGTATTGAACCTGCCACAATTAAAATGTGCAATCCCTTAACGAAGTCCCCAGATTGTCTTTAATTTCATTACAAAGCAATATTTCATTTTCTTTCATTTGCATTTCATTACAGAGTCATTAACCCAAGCTTACAATTTTCAACTTGGTGGTAAAACCAGTTAGAACGAATTAATTTCTGTTAATGATTGAAATAATAATCAGTTATCAATCATCAATCAGTCCAACACATTTCGAAGCTACAACATTAATTGGATTCTGCTGGTATCAAAATTGTTCGAATTGTTAAGTAATATTGACATTTTGCATTGACAGTTGCGCTTTTTAATCTGAGAAATGCAATAAAATACTCTGCCTTTTTGATCGTTTTCCGTTGCCCCCCCCCCCCCAGATAATACTATAATCCCATTTTGGGATACTGCTTACAAGTACACAAATCCTGGGACACTCTCCACATTGCAAAGGAGCTGTTTTGCGCTTATTCTATTCATAAGAATACTAAAGTAATAAATCAAAAATCTCACGGAAAGATCGAACAGTAAACTGAAGCTAAATTAGGACTTAGCTTATATTAGCTGAAAATATCTTTTCAGAGAAATTTTATTCCTCTGTTCCTGATTATACTGTATATAAATACTTGACCGGTCATGCAGGGAATGACCTCCTACATTTCCTTATACGACACTGTTTTCTATCACATATTTGAAAGAGCAGGTCTTCCCATATACATAGGGGAGAACTATTATTCGAAACAGCAGTAAAGAATGCTGTTTTGAATAACTTTTCATTAAAAAAGAAGAAATTCTCTTTTAATTTCAATTCAGTGCTTGAACTGAAAAGGAAACAAAAGTTTCTCCTGGAACGAATTAGTGCGGAATTTCACATTTACTGAAAAAAACAAACAACATATCTTCACACTCCAAGGCACGGAGACCGAAGAGAACGATAGAAATCTGCTGCTATGCATGGCGAATTCCACTTGGACATTTTTGATATCACCAGCAGCGGAGCTAAGCTTTTAACGCTTTTGGCGAACTCGAAGCTAAATGTCTTTTACAGTGTAATACTTTTGAAAATTGATAAAATATCCTTGCCACTAGCACCCTTGGCAACTATCCCCAATACTAACGCCTTCCCTACCTCTGGATATCACCTCATCTTATACAACAGCTTCCAAAATCTTTTAGACCATTATTACAGTTTCGTTCATGAATTGAGTATTCATTTCTCACTCTTTAAAACAATTTTTTAAAAAATAATAACGAAGAAAAGTAAAATTTTATTTTTCAAAAATGAAAATAAACGTCGTTATGTTAATTATTATTACTATTATTATTATATGACACCTCCATGGAGTCCCAGGTTCTACACCACACCACACGATCGACAGTTTATAGCACATAACACGACACAGTCATATGAATAAGTAAAAGTAAATTCAAAAGAAAAACAAAAAATGCATCAGTGGTTGACAAAACATCATGGCCACTAAAACTTTTGCTTTAGGTGAAAAACAGTACTTTGCACTGAAAATTGGCAAAGCGGTTATAATGACTCGATGGGTGCAGAGGTTTTTGTCAGACCATCAACAATGCATCGTTATATTTGAATTAGTGTGCAGGGGAAAAAAATTGTTACGTTTGTAGTGACGCGAGCTTCATTTAAAACGACACAGAGAGTTTATTACACAATTCGAGGTCTTCTGATACTCATCCTGGTGTCTACGGTTCTACATTGTGGACCAAGCAACAACAGATTAACCCAAATACCGGACACACAGATGGAAGAATCACGAAACCATAATACAGCGTTTTAGCTAACCCAAACCGCAGACGCGCGGAATAATTTTCTACAGACAGAAATGCGCTAGTCACACGTAACAGGAGCATTACAACAGATTTATTACAACTACAGAACCAAGTACTCACGGACGACGAGCATTAGTGCCACCGCTGCTGACAGACTTCCTGTAAAACGCCAAACCATGCTGCCGTCAGTGTCGTTGCCTACCTGTACGGATGTAGGTAAGGCTTTCGGTTCACGTGACGTGGGGTGACCTTGCTACGGTGTCAGTGGCAGTTTTATGGCTACGGGCATTGGCGTCATTCTTGAGACTCGCCTTCCGTTTCTGTGACAGTGTTCAACCGGGTAATTCGAAGAGATGACAAGAAGGTTGTTGAAACCTTACTTCGAAACACGTAAAACAAGTAAATGCGGTCACTCAAGAAACAAATTCTTATGATTTCCAAGAAACACACAAAAAAAAAAAAAAAGCGGGATGACATTAATACTTGTTTCACGGGCTTCGAAGAGTTTTTATTTTTATTTTAAGCTGCCTCATATACCACGGCGACTAACAAAAATATACTCTTGGAAGTTGGGGAAAATGGACCTACATTTCAATTTAGAATTATTGGGAAGAAACGAATCCGCTCATAAACAAAGAACCTTAACTTGTGACTATATAAAAATAGAACCGGTGTCTAATATTACTAGGACCTTTTGCTTCAAGGATGACATTTGGTCAACTCAGTAATTAATCACTGCGTTTAGTGAAGCGGCGCATTCAGTCGTGTTAAGGTCCTTAAAGTAATCTGATTGAGAAAACAAGACAAACTTCTTCTTCTTCTTCTTCTTCTACAGCTTCTCCCACTTAAGTGGGGTCACTGTTTGTTATGAGTCTCCTCCACACCTTCCTGTCTTGGGCTGTCACCACATCCAAGTTCTTCATCTTCAAGTCCTCTTCCACCACCTCCCTCCATCTCTTCTTTGGGCGCCCACGCTTCCGCCTTCCTTGCACATCCATCTGCATGACCCTTCTTCCCACATATTCGTCCTCCCTCCTCATCACATGACCAAACCATCTCAACCTTGCCTCCTGTATTTTCGCTCCTAAGTTCGTAACTTCCACTGTTCCCCTGACATAGTCATTTCTCAGATGATCCTTTCTGGTCACACCGCACATCCACCTAAGCATTCTCATCTCTTCTACTTCCATACTGCTGATGTTATTTTTCCTCAGGGCCACAGTTTCTATAGCATATGTCATAGCTGGCCTCACTACTGTCCTATAAATTTTGCCTTTCAGATTGATCGGCACCCTCTTATCGCATAACACTCCAGCCATCTCCCTCCAGTTCCTCCAACCCGCTTGTATCCTGCATCCCACTTCCTTCTCAGCTCCTCCATCTTCTTCCACTGTTGAACCTAAGTATCTAAAGTCTCTCACCTTCCTGATGACATTTCCTTCCAGCTCCAGATCTATCTCCTGGCCACCGCCCACTGCGCAACACATATACTCTGTCTTACTTCTGCTCAGTTTCATACCTCTCTCTTCCAGTACTTTTCTCCATCTTTCCAGTTTAGTTTCCGCTTCTTCTCTTGAATCTACACACAGCAAGATGTAATCTGCATACAACATTGTCCAAGGTACATCTTCTCTCACCTCCTCTGTTACCACCTCCATCACAATATTAAACAGAAATGGACTTAATGCTGACCCTTGATGTAAGCCAACTGTTACTTGAAAACTTTCTGCCTGTCCCAAACAGGTCCGAACACTTGTCTTTACATTTCTGTACATTTCCCGCACCAACCTGACATATTTCTCTGGCACCTTCTTCTCCCTCAGACACCTCCAGACTTCTTGCGTTGGCACTCTATCGTATGCTTTCTCCAGATCAATAAATACCAGATGCAGCTCCCTTTGTTTCTCTCGATATTTTTCCATCATCTGTCGTAACCCAAAGATAGCATCTGTTGTTGATCTACCAGGCATGAAGCCAAATTGTTCCTTTGCAATCTCCAACTCCTCCCTCAATCTACCATCAAGAACCCTTTCTAGGATCTTCATTGTGTGGGACATCAACTTTATTCCTCTGTAATTTTTACAGTCATGTGCATCCCCTTTACCCTTGTAGATGGGAACAAGAGTACTCTCCCTCCATTCCTCGGGTATATTTTCCTGTTGGCAAACTTTCATGAACAGGTCCCACAGCAGGTCAATTCCCTCTTCCCCCAGTGCCTTCCATGCCTCCACTGGAATTCTGTCGGGGCCCACCGCTTTTCCATTCCTCATCCTCTTCATGGCCTCCGTCACTTCCATTCTACTGATGTTCTGCACCATCGCCTCAGAAGGCTGCCCATCTCCTCTGTGAGTCCTTGCATTTTCCTCATTCAAAAGTCCCTCAAAGTATATTTTCCATCTGTTTCTTATGTCCACATCCCTCCATAATACTCTTCCTTCAGCATCTTTGATCTGCCTCACATGTAAGATGTCCTTAGCTGCTTTATTTCTACATTTCGCTAGTTGGTAAATTTTTCTCTGTCCTTCCTTTGTTTCTAATTGATCATACAGATCTTGATATGCCATGGCCTTCGCCTGTGCCAAAACTCTCTTGGCTTCTTGCTTTCTCTCTTTGTACACCTCTCTGTCCTCTTCCACTCTTGACTCATCCCACTTCTGCTTTGCCTTCCTCTTAGCTGTCACTGCCACTTGTACATCATTATTCCACCACCAACCCTCCTTCTGCTCTCTAATCTTTCCAGATGTCTCACCAAGCACCTCGATTGCACAGCTCAGGATTACTTTTGAATTATGTTTCAACCAATCTTGTACACTTTCCAGTCCATCCGAAATCCTCTCTAACACTCTCTCCCTAAAACGATTCCTCACACTCTCCTCTTTTAAGCGAAACCACTTAATTTTCTTCATCCCATGGCAACCAGAAGTTCTTATCTTCGATCTTATTTTAAAGTATGCGCACAGCAGTCGGTGTTGTTGTGCTACTTGATCTGTTGGAATTACTTTACAATTTGTCACAACCTTAAGATGTTTTCTTCTAGTCAAAATGTAGTCATTTTGTTACCACTTCTAAATGTTATCAAATGTTCTTCCCTCTTGAAGAAAAACGAGTTCACAATTGGCAGATCAAACGCTACTGCAAAATCCACAACCCTCTCTCCTTCCTGGTTCATCATTCCCACTCCGTGGCCACCATGCACCCTTTCACAGTCTCTATTCTTTCTTCTTATGTGCCCGTTCAAGTCTCCTCCGACAATCACCATCTCATTTTCTTCCAATTCCCTCATTTCTTCATCTAACACGTTCCAGAACTCATCTTTTTCCTCTGCTGTACAACCAACTTGCGGGGCATATACACATAATACGACCACCCGCTCTTCTCCAAGACCCAATTTCATTCGTATGATCCTGTCGTTCCTTCTACCCACGTCCAGTACTTCACCCTTCATTCTGCCACACACCACAATTCCTACACCATTTCTTCACTGGTTATTCGCTCCAGAGTAGAACAATTTATATCCATCTCCCAGTTCCTTTGCCTTTCCCCCTTTCCACCTTGTCTCCTGCACACATAAAATGTCCAACTTCCTCTTCCTCATCATGTCTGCCACCTCTCTTCCCCTTCCAGTCATGCTTCCAACATTCAGTGTTCCCACTCGCAACATCCTCTCCACCTGCTGGGCTCGCTTCTTTAACCGCACCCGCCCTTGATGCAGTAGCCCTCGTCCACTTCTCACAGCTGTAGGGCGATGTGGCTGCGCGTCGCTTAAGGGGTACGCCCTAGCCCTTATATCATTTTCTCTTCTACTCATAATCATAGTTTGAGTTGGCACTGAAGTTTTCCGACCGGATGCCCTTCCTGACATCAACCCTCGCATTTATCCGGGCTTGGGACCGGCACCTATTGAGGCTAGCTTGCCTCCTTCGGTGGCTGCATAAGACGAAATGACTTAGCAAGATAGAAAAGACTCACCCCTAGCCCTCGAATACTCTAATAGCATCAGGGGGAAAGGAGCAAGGAGAGGAGAAAGAAGCAAAGAAAGAAGAGTAGGGACCAGTCTACAGAATAATATAACAGATATATATTACATGAAGTAAGGCATGGTCCAGCATCAGGTACCTCGGGTTTGCCATGCCCGTACTCACTAAAGTGAGCCCTTGAGTGAAAAACAAGACAAACTGAAATAACGAAATGCCCCGGCGTAAAATTTTTTCTCCAGCTTTTTAAAGGAAAATCTTTACCAATCTACAGTGCCGTAACGAGGGCGTGGCGAAAGAAACGCCCGCCACTGGAGGAACTAGGTTTGGGGCGCAAAACGTAAAAAATAAAAATAAATAAATAGATATAAAAGTCTGCTATTTTATATTGTATTTTTAAATTTCGGCAATACGCTGCTTTAGACACAAATTCTGCAACACACCAACTCATTTTGATGGGGTTAATAGTAGGTATTTAGCATATTGCATTTAGTAAAATTAAACTTGATACATTTAAATTTTTCAAAATTTTTGTCATTTTTGGGTTAGGGGGCGCAAGTTAGACACTTACCACAGGCGCTTCATATCCTCGTTACTGTACTGCCAATCGATTCATTCAGTAATACAATACGGAATCGTATGAATGTTTGTCGGACCTACAAAACGCAAATTACTTTTTCTACAATAAATGTACTATACGAATTAAGGTGCTCTGCACAATTCCCATGGATGGACTATTTCTGAATAGCCATGCCGCAATGACGTTTTTTTTTTTTTAATTAGAATGCAGCAGCATTTTGAAAAAACCATTCTCTACAGTAGCGAACAAATTAATCCGAACACTCGCATTTTAAAGAGAAACGTTAATTTCGCAAGAAAATAAGTAAAAAAAAAAAAATTAAACTCCAACTTTACCTAATAATTTACATGTGCTCCTCTGTTCCTAATAAGATCATTAGTTCGCTTAGGCATGGACTCTGCCAATGTAGAACGCATTTTTCTTATTTCTGCATCTCGAAACCACACTTTTATAATGTATTGTATTAAGTTATTCTTTGTATCACAATTTAATTTTCAAAGTCTCTTTTTCACTATGGCCCACAAATTTTCTATTGGGTTAATGTCAGGAGAATTACTTGGCCACTGAAGCAATTGAATGTTGTGATTTTTGAGAACCCCCTCACTTTTTTTTTTTTTAAGTGTGGCATGGAG
Source organism: Typopeltis vanoorti (assembly GCF_054136105.1). Taxonomy (NCBI): domain Eukaryota; kingdom Metazoa; phylum Arthropoda; class Arachnida; order Uropygi; family Thelyphonidae; genus Typopeltis; species Typopeltis vanoorti. The sequence goes on from NC_143568.1 coordinate 82,062,037, forward strand.
CGAGATTCTGTTGGAATATGAGTTCTTTGTCTTTCTGGATCTACTGGACCACTCTTTTCTCCAATATTTTGATGTATTGGCTACTTTTCCTCATGCAGTCAACACGCACAAGTGATCCTGGACCGCCATGTGTTGCCTGTTGAAAAAAGATGTTCTGGGATTATTTAAGAGCTTGTTGAAGGTCGGCAGGACTAGTCTTCTCAGCCATTGATTTGCGAACATAAGGTACTCACTCTCCTTGGACAAAGAAATGGTGCTCATCTAAGAATATGGCCTTCTAACACTTCTCAACAGTCCAATCTTTATACACTTTTTGCCCACTAGAGCCTCTTCTTCTGGGTAGCCTTCATCAACATTTGTTTCTTTTTTGGTCCGTGGCAGTCCTCATTGCTTCCAACAATCTTTGATGGACTATCATGTCAAAAACATTAATCTCAATAGTTATCAAGTCTCTGTTTAAGCCTACAACAGACAATCTTGGATTGCTTTTACTAACTAGTAAACGATCTTGAGTAAATGCAGCTTTTACGTCCACATTTTCCTTTTCTGTCAGGTGGGAAGGTACCTGCTTCCCTAAACGTCTTTAAAATTGCATTAACAGTACCCAAACTAACACTGCACTCATTAGCAATTTGCCTCTGAGTCAGGGATGTGTTCTGAGAAAGAGTACATATATTAGAACGCTTTCTTGGAGATGTATCTCCATTTTAAAGCTACACAAAATTAATAATATATTACGAATGTCAACTTGTTACACTATGAAAAATGCACAGACTATTAATAAACATCGTAGAGACAGTTAAAATACGCAGCACTCAACCAAAATAGTGAACTAAAACCAAAACCAAAAATAGTAAACCGAAACCAAAAACAAAATTAGTGTGAACTACAACAAAAACCAAACCAAACAAAAAACTTGACGAAAATTAACTTGTTTGAATTAATTTATTCGCTTCTGTTGTCCTTGAAAGGGAACATTTTCATTCTGCCACCAATACGGATCGTGAATGAAAATCTACTGCTGTCCCATTCGAAGGGAGAAAAAAAAGTGTTCATCATATACACGGAAATATTTGCACTTCAAAATCTCGTTTTCCATATATCACAATGAACATTTTCTGCGAATATATGACCCGCAGGAAGGAGGCCTGAACGGTTCAGATCGAGATGTAACATTACACAATTAAGTGGATAGATTAGTTGGTTGTGTACATTATTCCAAAGCAATCGAGGCAATGACGTGAGGATGTCTATAGATTGTGAAATGAAAAACCCGAGATAATGGAAGAAAAACCACGCTGCCTTTTGCATGAAACCGAGCAAAAAGAGATCACCTACAGCATCATTTTTTAGTTCCCATTCTTGTCCTCGGTTCATGTGGAAGCTTTTTGAGATTATTCAAAAATGCTTTTCACACCAATTCACGCAATAACTCAACGATTCCATATGCTTCCAGTATGGAAAAGGTTTGTTTTAGACCACAAAATTGAAGGCTTTAACTATTGGCTTTCTGTCGTCGAGTATTTTTCTCATAGATAGGAGAGAGCGCATGACTTGTTTTCAGTAAACTGAAACACGCACGGCGAGAAGTTAGCAGGTAAGTAAAATGTTGCGAAACTAATCGCATTCTGATTGCACGTTCGACAGAGTTAAAGTCACCTTATATATTGGTTTTTGGTTTTAAATAACAACAGATTTGGTCAACATATAAATGTGGACCAAATATGATATACAGCGGACACAAATAAATGAAGTTGCTAGCATAGAGAGTTTCATAGGAAGGCGAATTAGTCGGTCTCTTACGAACGCAGAGGGGTTTCTCTCAAGTAAACTCAGATTTTTTGTGATCTTTCCTGCTGATGGAACCGACTTTGTCTTCTTTGGCGCTGAACTACTGTTTGGATTCTGGTGTGTAATAGTGAATCCAAGTCTCATCCGTAGTAATAAATCAACGCACAAAATCAGTTTTATTCTTGTTAAATTGCTCCAAATACTGTTCAGATATTTTCATGCGAGTTCGTTTTTGATTTGCTGCGAATAAGCGCGGGCACCCATCTTGTGCAAAGCTTTTTCATTTGCAATTCTTCATGCAAAATATATATGCATGTTCTTTTGAAATGCCTATAGTCTCAGCAATTTCATTCACTTTGACTCGCTGGTCATCCAATACCATACCGTGCACTTGATCAATGATTTTTAGTGTTGTTACTCTTTTTTGGACGTCCTTCGTGGATCATCTTCAAGGTTGGTACGACCACGTTTAAACTCGGCAGCCCATTTCTTAATTCTTAAAAACGAAGTAGAAGAGTGCCCGTAAACTTTTATGAACTTTGAATGAATTTGTTTTGCCGTTGAACCTTCTTTTACAAAGAATTTTATAACCGCACGATAATCAATTTTATCGATTTCAAGGGATACTGACAACACTCTTTGCTTCAGACAGCTGTATAAAACAAACTACTTGATAGAATGACTTGCAATTTCACATCGATGCTTATGACAGATGTACCAACTTAGGAAAAAAAAAAATCGTGCCAAGTGTTGCCATCTATGGTCGAGGGCGAGAACTATTCAGACCACCCTCGTATATATAAAATATATGTTGAAAGTTTTTTGCCTTGGTTCTATTATACGTTAAAGATACCAAGAAATTATATACTTGGTTTTAATCCTTTACCCAAGGAAGCAAAACAATGTTTTGCGGATGAAATATATTCACGTCTGAGCTACTTGTATATAGAGGCTGACTTGAGTTCATATCACTAGTCTTAGTATGTATCCCATAATGCAAAGCACACATCCGTTCGGACGTCCCATTATGCATAGCATTATTATTATTATTATTATTATTATTCGTGACACCTCCAAGGAGTCCGAAGACTCATCGCGGGAGGACACCCACTATACAACTGTCTCCACCACTACTACCAATCATCTCCATCAACGCCATCTACCGCCCACCACCACAACTAGTATTTTTTGTCTGTAAATTGCGTGTGTTCTGAACGGCCGATTTGTCTGTATGCGGGATGAAAAACCAGAGTTTCCGGGAGAAAAAACCCTGCTACCTGCGTATGAGATCGGCTAACTCACCTTCAATTGAAAATGTCCGCATAAAGATTCCTCCGTTACGGCGAGAATTGAACTTAGGCCTGTTACATTATACACGAAAGAATGCGTGCTTTGCATTATGTGATACATACTAAGGCTCCTGCTTTTACCCAGATTATGGAAAGCAATAATAAAGCTACTAGAAACAGCACTACTTCCCTGGCATGCATTCAAATAAATCTTCAACGCTCCATCAAGGCTGTAAATAACTTAACAGAACTCATAAATAGAAAAAATATAGGACTAGCAGTAATACAAGAACCTTACAACATCAACAACAAAATATGCGGCTTTCCAAGTAATCATAAAATATTTTCAAAGGGATCAGAAAGAAAGGGAGCTGCAATACTAGTGATAAACCCTGAAGTCGAGGCAATATTAATTTCTCAGCACATCAACGAGGACTTGGTTCTAATTGAAATTACGTACAGAGGAATTAAAACTTTCGCTGCAAGTATGTATTTAAACTATCACGCTGACATAAAATATGACTTAGAAAAAATGAGCTACAGAATGTACTTTACACCAAGTTGAATATATTTTTCACGACAGGACTCTGAACACCTCCTGTTTAATTCTGGCCACGCTGTGTGTGTGTGTGTGTGTGTGTGTGTGTGTGTGTGTGTGTGTGTGTGTGTGTGTGTGTGTGTGTGTGTGTGTGTGTGTGTGTGTGTGTGTGTGTGTGTGTGTGCGCGCGCGCGCGCGCGCGCCCTCTCGGACTATGCAACTGAAAATTTAAAAAACATTAATTCGTTAGCCAATGGCTATCGAATTAAACTGCAGATCTTTTCACTCAAATTGCGTGCGTTCCACTGATTACACAAAGAAGGAGAAGCTTAATTTGCTCTCCTCTCTGTAATAAAATCACACAAACTCTGAAAAATATTGCTTAATATACATAATAAAGGAAACGAATCCAAGAGCAATTTAATGAAAGGCAAAGTGTCGAGGACTGATTGGATTCTAATTTTCATTTAATAGCAGCAGCAATTATATCGGCCATAATTCTTATATGCCAAGAAACAACATCTGTTACGAGTTTTTAATTAACCATTGTACTTAGAAAGTAGGTCGCTATACCAGTAGTGGACAGTGTCACGTGTTTCTAGGGTTTTAATAGAGAGAAAGAGACACACAGAGAGATCTGCTCCCTTTCTATTATATATTTATTATTCATGAAATTATATATACTGCCTTTGCGAGGGTGCAGACAAAAATTCAGTTCTCTTTTTGGAAAGTAGACAGAAATAGACGACATTAAAGATCCATCTTATTTCATAGCCGAAGAAAAAAAAATGAAATTTGAAAGTTTCCAAAAATCAAGCAGAGAACTTATGAGAATGCAATCCTCCACATTGGAGTTGCTTTAAAGGCTTGCGCTACTTAACACGTTCATTGCCAACCACGCGATATCGCGCGATGCGAGTTCTCACCAAACGGCCGATCACGCGTTATCGCGTGGACGTCGCTAACCAAATAAAAAAAATATAAAAAATTTGGCCACCACACGAAATTCCAATTTTCAGCTTGGCAATGAAAGTGTTAAAGAAACACAAGCTCTGCCCAGGAGTCCGTATAGCCGATTTTTATTAGTGCTTTTGATAAAAATTTCATTGACATGAGTTACGAACTGGTTGGTTCTCATCAGAGACCAGAGAGAAACCTTAGGAGGACAAGAACCCTCATTCAATACCAAAGTAATCGAATGTCAGAAAGTTGTATTTTACATAGGCGAACTCGTGGGCGGTGCGTAAATTGTAATAATCAAATTGTCTTTTTTTTTGTTTGATTATTCTCTTTTACAAACATTATGCAATGCACGTGTAGTCTATATAAAAATATGAATGGAAAATTCATTATTATTGGTATCCACTATCCACTCTTTCCTTCTCTTAGTATCCATTCGGTGATATCACGAGAAGAAAAGTTAAAGATGAAGGTTTGCCGTAATATGGTGGGCATTAGCTAAGGACACAGGCAATAGAATATTTAAAGGGAAGTTTATATATATATATATATATATATATATATATAAATTGATAAAAATTTCATTGACATGAGTTACGAACTGGTTGGTTCTCATCAGAGACCAGAGAGAAACGAAATATATATATATATATATATATATATATATATATATATATATATATATATATATATATATATATATATATATATTTTTTTTTTTTTTTTTTAGTTGAAAACATTCTGAGATATCTGAATGAATTTTTTTTTAGTAGGACTTCAAAATAAACAATCAGTTTAAAGACAACGTGTATCGGCAAGGTCGAACAACTTTTCCGGATTTACGATCATCTTGGAGTGTGAGAAACAAAACAATTGACTTTTAGAACTGTTCAGTAGGTGCATTTACCTGAGAGCCTCGCGGCTAAAATTTTCTCGCTCAGCTCCTTCATGGAACATTAGGAAGAACGACATGTACTTTTTTTTTTTTGGTCGAATAAATTCCAAGTTCAAATCCCTTGAAGAGAGTGAAATATATTTTTATACAGCTTCTGCAAACTGTTTTTTCCCCTCATGCAAAATGGATAAAACAATCAATGAAAATATGAACGGATATAATACATTTATCTTGTGGCTTCAGTTGCCTCCATATCAATTCTAAGCAACCCATAACTCTTCTGTGTGGCATCTGCTGTGTAGTGACTGTGTCTTCTGATATCTTAACCACAGGAAGTTTTATCAAAGATAAAGCCAAACTGGAAAACTAAATGAGAAATTTCATATTTCCGAATTTAGGGACACAAAACACACGTGTTGAAATGATTATTTTACCTATTATTAATAAAATAACAATTTGACGTTTCAACCCCTGTATTGAGGTCATCATCAGAAGGATACATGTGTATAGGGAACCAAGTTACATGCTCTTGCATGTAGCTTGGATCCATAGCAACTTGAACTGTACAAGGCCTAAAGAAAATCATAGTATAACAATCTGAACTGTACAAATCCAGAAGAATCTTAGTACATGAGTACTTCAGCAGAGTTTATTGTAGTTTTTATTTATTTTATTTATTAATTATAATTTATTATATATATATATATATATATATATATATATATATATATATATATATATACAGGGTGTTCGGGATAAATTTGACAGTTTCGTAAGGAAAAAGAAAATCTTCTTTGTATCTATTAAATTTAATGAATTGACAAAAAAACATTACAGGCAGAGTTAATTACAATACTATCAACAAGATTTACTCAAAATAACCACCATTAGCATCGATCACAGCTTCAATTCTGCTTCGGAACCTCGAACAAGCTGATGCTACAGTCTCCCTGGGAAGGGCCGCAAAAACTGTTTTAATTTTATCCATTAACTGGGCTTTTGTATTACTGGAAGTGCGATTGGTGTCTTTTTCAACTGCGCCCCATACAAAATAATCCATGGGGTTAAGGTCTGGGGAGTTTGGAGGCCAAACATTTGGACTGGTGAAGTCGTAGAAATTTTCAGACAACCATTTTTGACTTTTCCCAGAGGTGTGGCAAGGGGCCGAATCCTGCTGCCATACATACGGCCTACCATTGGCTACCCTTGTTATCCAGGGCTTGACTACAGTTAGCAACTCCACGAACAAAGCCCGAATTCCAATGCCAGGGTTCTTCAACACCTGTTCCTGCAGATTTGCGAGGAATTCTGCTGTACGAACGCAATCAGATCGTCTGCTAGGGATCTTTCTTCTTGCTACATCCTCGTAGTCACCATTGCAAGTCTCTAGTTCATGCCTGATTGTTTTTACTGTATTCAGGGAGCACTGTATTGGGCAGCAGTCGTAATATCCTTATTTTGATGGCGGGCACGAATCATCATGATACAAGTTATTCTCTTCCATGATTCAGGTGGGTTCCAGCTATCCATCCTTTCTGACATCTTGTATATGAATGAAGAAGGGTCCAAACTTTTAAATGAAGAGAAGTGTGTGTTAATACATGTAACTTACGGAAAAATATAATTAATTATAAATATGTCAAATTTATCCCGAACACCCTGTATATATATATATATTTATTTATTTATTTCTATTTTTTTTCAACTTTTATTTTATTTTATTTTATTATCGCTGGAGGTCAGGCTAAGAAAAAGATTAATTAACAGCGTAGATTTAATTTGCCAGTACAGAGTGCAAGAGCATATAGCTTGGTTCCTTATACACGTGTATCCTTCTGATGATGACCTCAATACAAGGGTCGAAACGTCAAATTGTTATTTTATTAATAATAAGTAAAATAATCATTTCAACGTGTGTGTTTTGTGTCCCTAAATTTGGAAATATGAATGCTGATCACCATGTAACCTTAAAAGAAAGAATAAATTAGAAATTTGTTTGAAACGGAATTTAAAGAGAGAGAGAGAGAGAGAGAGAGAGATGAAGGGGGGAAAATAATCAAAGATTTAATAATATAATACAGGATAATTAAAGAATAAAGTATATGCAATTACTGAAATGCTAATATTGCTCACTGTTTCAATATGATATTCAAGGTAGTGTCCTGAATAAAACATGTTTCATTACATTCAAATGAATTTTTTTTTTTTTTAATATTTCTATTTTTACATTTCTTCATATTCATTGGCATAACGGCAATGCTTAGATCTATAATCATATCTGTCTTATTTCCAGTGCACCAGCTGAATTACCTGAAGGTAATTTGTCACCAGTTAATCTCGTTCTACCAGTATAAAGGGACAATGCATGATAAGTAGCATTTGTGCTATAAAACAGAGCCAGCACAGCAGGATAAAAAGCGACATTATTTTATTAAATGCACTGCGTTAACGTTAATATGTTTAATTATCCTTTCTTTTAGACGATACTGAATAATAAAATGATGACAGGCATCCTAGCACTTTTCACAATCTCAGAAATTTGCATTTTAAATAATATGCAGATTATACGGTACACAAACTGCACAAAACGAGAACGAAAACAGTTTAAGTTTAGTACGACAAATTTGACTGGAAGGCAGCACAAAATAATATAATAAATGAAATAAATTCTCTTATCCCTTTTCTAAAAAGGGAGTAAGCGGAACTGCTTCAGCCCTAACTGCCGATAGATCATAAAGCATTGAATAACCCGTTGGGTATTTGCATCCCTCTTTAACTTTTTTGAAGACTGTAAGACAGCCAGTTTCCATCCTTCAAGCTTTTACTAATAGTGAGTCCAAGCCATCAATGAAACAAGGATTTTTTTAGGGGGTGGGGGGGAGTATGGTACACAAGTTGCGATCGGATGGCCTTAAATCTTAAAACTCGTATTTTTGTCTCTAATAGTGTGAGTTGTATGGTCGATTTTTTTAGACGAAAAGTTAAAAACTCGTGTTTCCAGAAAACCCCTATTTCACCGGATTATACAGTACACAGATTACAGTATATAGATTAAGAAAGATACCTCTAGTCAGCCACTAGAATCTAACCTATAAGAGACTTTCTTCGACGGCCAAACGCTATAAATGCAAATGTCATTTCTTCAGAGGTACGCAGGCATCCCCATCTACCCCGAAAGGAAGCACGTGGAGAAAAGCAAAAAATGCTAAGTGACCATAGCTCATGAAATGTGGAATAACCCTTTAGTTATTTGCATGCAGATGACTCCTATTTTTTGCTTGATTCTTGTTGAGTTTACAGTATTCAAGATGAGTTTTTTCAATCTAAGAGCTGATCATGAAACGAACAGTCATCACTTTAACTATTTATTTTAAGTCCATTCTGCTTAATATATTCCTGATCTCTTTTTATAATTAATTCGTTTATTGTTATAATTCACATCATTGATAAATCTTTTATTTTTTTATTCTATCAAATCCTGTTCTGTTAACTGTTTTTCCTTTCACATGCGAATCCCAAAGACTAGTACAGATTTAGTAAAGATAGGCTAGTTCGATATCGAACTAGCCTATCTTTCTAATATACTAATATCAGTACTCGAAGAAAAACTCTTCTAGACCTGTTTTCGGCTCGTTTTTGAGTTAGTCGATCTTTGATGCAGTAAGTCGGACTTTTCTCCGGAAGGAACTGGTATTTTAACCCTGCAACTCAGATAAATCGCCGTTTAACTCAAAATTAAACAGAATACTGGTTAGGATTAGGGACAAACGATGGCAGCGACTATCTGCTGTATCGCTTCGCCTAACAAGTGACAGAAAAATGCACTTATGTGGCATGGATGGTGAAAGATTGAGATGAAGAGGATTATCAATTTCCGAAAGGAAGAAAGAGCTAAAATAATTCCTCTTACTCCATTTAACGAATATCATGATGTTATGAGAAGAAGAAGAAAAAACGAAATAAAAAAAGCTGAACTGTCAATAGAGAAACGTTTAAGTAAATTATTTTTAAAAGTAAGAAATGTTTAAGAAATCTATTAACTATTTGTCAGTCACCCTTCTAAAACTGAAGGTGAAAATACAATATATATCGTTAACATAATATAATATAATATCATATCATTCCTGTAAATTCAGGGTATGTATTTTAGAAATATTAAGTTTAGTATTAGATTATAAAGAAAATCTTAAATCATGAGATAAAAATCAAATCAAATGTCTTCATTTTTGAGAATACTGAAGAACTGACACTTCCATTTTTTTTTATTTCAGCCCAAGATCATTCACTAGCCGACACATTAGGCAAGGGGCCAAATATATTTTTTTTTTATCTTTACTTCTGTCATGAACTGATGAAAGGCACTTAACATCTTTGACTTTCTCACCATAGGCCTGAGCCATAATTACATTACCATTCCTCTAGATGCATGGGGGGGGGGGGGGGACCATGCAAAATGAACGCTGATCTCTCCCAAAAAACAAAAGGAAAGCAAATGAATAACGTGTGAAGATTATTTGACTTAGTGCGAAGGTAGCACGAACCTTCAATAAGTAGTCTTTAGAACAGAACTACAATAATGACGAACTCAAAGATTGAAATAATAATAATAATAAATAAGAGCCACAAAAACAATGAAAAATATCATATGTAACTCGCCAGTCCTATTCAATGGAAATGTACTTCTTTTAATTTAGCTGTAATGGAGATATTAATTGCCGCGGTATTTTAATCAAATTGTTTTCAATCATTGATTTTTAATCATATTATCATTAATATTAATTACTAATGACAACAATTGCACCTAATTATAATAAAGAACGCCCTGTATATAGTGGCGCCATCTTGAGAATAAAGCAGGAACCCATAATAGAAATTACCTCGGAACTAACAAACTACAGAAGATATTTGAAGACGTCTTCGGAATTGCCAGAGTTCAAAGCAGAAACAAAATCTATCTTCGTCGTCCTTTCACACAATTATTATTGTGAAGGTACTCTACTCTTAAAAGTAAACAAGCTTTTATTAAATATTATTTATTTTATAAATTCATATAAAATAAAATAATTTAAATTTTATTTCTTCCGGTTTCATAGCAGGTAAGTAGTTTCCTGAAGTAAACTGCCAACCAAATACATTCAAGAAAATTATCATGCTGACGTATGAAAGAAATCATTATTATAAATAAAGCACTATTTCAATAATTTGTACATCGTGAGGTCTAACACTACGAAACTGACTTTTTTTTTTTTATTTATTTATTAGGGGAGATCTGATATTCGCAGTGCAACCTAGGTTTTCTCTAAAAGCATTATAGAGAAAAGCAACTATATGCCTGTTAATTGCATCATGAGTTTTTTAAAGCCTTTTTACCTCTTTTGTGGAATGAAAAATTATCGAAAAATTATCAGATTTCTTAAACTAACATTTGAAACAGCTACGAATTCTGCTGTCAGATCGTTGTGCAGAGAAAGATATATAGCAGTAGTCTCATATTATCAAACGAGAGTGATCTATATGCTCACACAACAAGACTACTATTATTAAAAATGCGTCTCCATGGAGTCAGAAGACTCATTGCGAGAGATCCATTATTCACACAACACTGTTTCTTAAACTTGTTCACTGACATCTGGCAAACAATTCCATCCACTCATCACCATCCAAGCAAAACTCCTAACACCCTTGTTAACCATCCTCTTACACAATTTCTACTAGTGAGTTCTTGTTCTCTCTCCCTCAATCCTACAAAACCCCTTTAATAACTTAAATGTTTCTATCATATGTCGCCTATCAGCTAGGTTTTAAAGCCCACAGACCGTCCATCTATTCTCATAGAAAGCATTCCATAGACTTGCCACAATCTGTCACTCAACTCTCTCTCTCTCTCTCTACCACTTCTTCATCCTCCACAGAATTCGGGTATCCAGAATATGCGCAATAGTCCAGATGTGGCCTTATTAAACCCTTATATATATGGGGGTGGGAGAAGGATAACTTCTCTATCCCTGCTTGTTAGTATTTTCTTCAACGAGCACGTAATCTGGTGTACTGTTTCGGTTACCTTCGCAATATATCACTAAATTTCAATTCCGATCTACAATCAGCCCCATGTCCCCGAACTCATCAGTTTTCTGCAGTTCAGTTCCATCAATACAGTACATAGCTTGTGATCTCTTCCAAAAGTGCATCACCTTACACTTGACCACATTAAATTGGCGGTAATTTCCCATTGCCCATACAAACTCGTAGTATGGGCAAAGCGAAGATCTCTACATCACCTTCACTGACAATGGCTCATTCGTTTGCGTATTTGTCTATGGCCTCTTTCGCGCCATATATTTAGTTGTGGCAATGACTATGTTGTACTGTCGCCACCGATGCTGCTAGCACTCAAAGTGCTAACTTAACTGTTTTCAGCGCCTTGCATTTCTTATTCGCACGTATCAAGATTTCACGCCAGTGAATAAAGGAATATATTTGTTATATTCAAATTGGGTAGCTCGGAAAAGGCATTTTCTAGAATGAAATATGTACAATTATAGATCAGCCATATACTCGTATGATATATTTGCGATTGATTTTGTTGACTGAGAATAGTAAATTTGAATCCCATTAAGATTTATTATGTTTAATAAAACTAATATCACATTTCTTACTAATTTATCTAAACTCTGCTTGTATACAATAATATTTTGTGTTTTGTGAATTAAAAAAAAAGGTCTTAAAGAGTAAATTAACCAAATATTATGAAAATATTTCTCGAGAGGAATAAAATGGTTTCCATAAAGGCAGATACGGCACCAATGCCTTTTTCACTGTCATTTTTTTTACGATGCTGATAGAAAAAATAACAGAATTCAATTTAGAGACCACATATTATTCATCGATTATAACAAGCATTCATCGATTATAAAGTCAATCGTGATAAGATACTGGAAATTTTAAGAGATGACAACATTCCTAACCAGATAAAGAAATTTTCAATATATATAACAATAACCAAATTGCAATAAAGATAGTCGCAGAAATCTGAATCACAGAACATACTCGTAAATGACGGTGTCCGACAAGGATATAGTCTACTGCCACTCTTCTTTAATATCTATATTAATGCTATTATAAGAGAGAGAGTAGAGGGAAACAACCAGTTTTGGAATTCACATAAATGATTACACCAACATCGATACAATTTTATTTGCCGATGATCAGGTTCTAATTGAAGAAAACGAAGAAGCAATACAGCGAGCAGCCTTTTCGTCAAATGAAATAGCAAAAACATACAACGTGGAAATCTCCAATTTCAAAACCAAAGCCATAGAATTTAAAAGACCGAGATCCAATTAGAAGTAAAATTTGCATCGACGATATTATAGAACAGGTTAATCTTTTCAAATATCTAGGCTACTACTTATGAAAGAGAGAAAGATATGCAATAAAAAATAACCAATTATATAGGAATAACAAAAACTATTAATCAGATATTCAATCCAAATTTAATAAGCAAGAAAACTAGAATAAGGATCCATAACTCAATAGCAAGACCTATCCTAACATATGATTCAAAAGCCTGGACCATAACTCAAGCAGAGAGAAAAAGACTGATAAGATTTGAAATGAGATTCATGCGGAAAAGAGCTGGATATAACAGACTAGACTCTAAAAGAAATACGATATGTTAAAGGAACTTGAGGTGATATCTGTTTTAGACTACATCGATCTTTAAGAGTGAGATGGTCTGCAATTACAGAAAGAATGAGTGAAGAAAGACTCCCCAGAAAGATACAGAGATGTCAACCTCAAGGGAGAAGGAATAGAGGATGGCCTTTGAAAATATGGGAATAGACCATAAAAGGCCTAGGCCTATTACTGGAAAGAAAGAAGAAAAAAAAACTTTTTTTACTTTATGTAACAGAAACATGCACACACACACACACACTGGCCACTGAATTAAAAACTTTTATTTAACACCGTGTTGGACCTCATTTAGCCCGAATTACAGCATATATGCGATTAGACAGATTTCACTAAGTGCTGGATTACATTTACGTCTACAACATAAAAGGCATTCACAGACAGTCCCTTAACTGGCTCAGATTTGACGGAACAGGACTTTGGTGCCGGATTTGTTTTTCTAACACATTCCATATACCACAATGGAGTTCAGGTCTGGATTTTGTGGTGGCCAGGAAAGATGGGGGAATTCGCTGTCATGCTCGCTGAACCACTGCTGAACAATTCTTGCGCGATGGGCAGTAGCGTTGTTGTGAGCAAGTTTTAAGACTAGAGTACACATAGCAAGAGGTAATAAGCGTTAGTATTTTTAAGGGAAATTGTAATTTTAATTTTAAGGGAAAGCAGATCATCGTAACGGATGGTCACATGATCATATTGTTAGTGAACACTGAGGTTAACCACGGCAATAAAATAGAAATTGCATCGTCTTAAGATACTAAGACCACCGAAATATTGTACAAATAATTATTAGCTGATGAACCACCGATATTTCGAAGATAACTTTAAGATCAAGCAAGGTCACACTGTGGAGCAATTGACTCACAATTCCACCCCAGGCCGAAATCAATCAAGTTAACTCAAATACGTACACAAATGTGGGGGTTTGCTTGTTGTTTTTCTCTTCGTAAACTAATTTAATTAAATTAGTTTTAATTTAATTAAATTAAATTAGGGGATTGCTTTTAATTAAAAAATTAAAAGCAATCCCCTAATTCCTTCGTTCCCTGAAGGGAGTAAGTAGAGCTTCTCTCAGCCGTACCCGTGTGCATAAGCCAGTTTCCATCATCCAGACTTTACTGAGCAAGCTATCAATGAAGCAAGACTTTTTCAAGAGAAAGGGAGTAGCAAAACTTCCGCCATCTTGTGACCCTAAACCCTAACAATCGCATTATTATCGGTGAATATTATATTATCGATTTTTCTTGAGAGGAGAGGTAAAACGTGTTTCTGGGAATTAAAGAAACCTTAGTTGACCGTGCAAAAGAATGACTAATTCGGGAACCTGTCGAAAAAAGGCTTAGAAAACGTTCCTCTAGTCGGCGACTGGAATCGAACCTATAATCGTCTTTCTTAAGGCAGTAGGTAGCACTATGAATGCAAAAGCCATATTCAGAGAACTAAGTCAACTTCCGCTTGGTGGCGCAGTAATTAATGGTCGTGTGAAATAGTGCTCCGTGCTAAACAACGTTTTAATTAGTTTCCTTATTTAAGAAATGTATTACAGTAATTCCTGAAGTGTAGTCTGTAACGTGCTCTACTGGGTAATGTAATGCATAGCTCTGTGAATGTAGATCTCTTCAAGCACACTGCTTGAAGAGATCTACATTCAGAGAAAAATTGCCTATTCCACTTGCTGTCCGCAACGATCACCCTTGGATTAGTATACAAGGTGAATACCTATAATAAAGAACACGTTAAACTTTGGCACTAAACTCTATCTAGCGTAATGGTAGTCCGCTGCAAAGTTTGTGAAGACATACTTATGGACATTAACATCTGTCATGAAATGTGCACATAAATGCAAAAGTAGTTATCATTTTTACTGTGTCAGTCTCAGTGAAAGCCAATTTAAAAAGTTCTCTAAAGAAAGAATACAAAACTGGAAACGCACTTCGTGCAAATTCAGAGAACAACAAAGACTTGCTCAGTGTTCGAACTCTTTGTTCCACAACAGATGCCATTCCAGTGCTAACCAACTCCCGCTGGGAACTTCTCCCAGGGGGTGATGAGATAAGTTCCAGAGATAAGTAAGCATGGACAATATACTGTATGTATTACAGATTTAATGGGATAATGAAATTAAAAAAAGACGTCAATGACTTGCGAAATTCAACATAATATACTTCAAACAAACTAGATGACTCTGGCTATCATTGCTGGCTGATACGAGAAGTTAAGGAATTCGAAACAAAAAACGTTGAACTAGAAAACGCAATGGAGCTGCATAAGAAGCTTCAACCTGGAAATTGTCGGAGTTCCTCATGAGCCACGCGAAAACATGCACGAAATAACAAAGAAATTTGCAAATAAAATCAAGATTAACTATAATGAAGCTGATATCGTGACTATCGTGTTCCTAGTGGGCGAAAAAACAGAGTAATGCCTATCAGTATAAAATTGAAAAGAAAAACCATCAGAGACCAATGGCTGTACGGAAACAAAAATATCAAATACACAGACTAAGCACAACTGATATATGCGACACTTTTAAAGACAGTAAGATATATCTAAATAAGCACTTGACTGTAAACCTAAAACATCTCCTGTTTATTGCCAAGAAATGTAAAGAAGTATATCACAAACATTTCTGGATCGATACAGATGATCAGATGCGAAGACCTATGCAAACTCCGCAAAAACAGCGAGAGTAAAAACTGACTCTCGAACAACAACAATGGCGGATGAGAATAACAACTGCGATGTCACTTTTCATAAAATGTACAGCATGTCATGATTCAGTATGTCATAAATTGAGAAACTTTTTATCCTCAGACCCTGAAAGAACTGAATATTTTGCATATAAATATAATAAGTATTCGAGATAAATTGGAACACACAGAATTACTTCTAGACAATTCAAACTATGCCTGATATTAACAGAAATCTGGGTTAAAGACGAAAAACTGATTTGTACCATATTTAAACGGATTTAAAGTTTAAAACTTATTATAACAAATCTGGAGGTGCAATTATCTTTATCGAAATTCCATATATGTTAATAACATTACTAACATAAAAATGAAAACAGCTGAAAACGTCAATTTATATTCATAACATATGTATGCAAAAAATATTTAAGATTGAAAATTACCAAATTATAATGAAATTACTACAGCGAAATTAATACAAGAATGAAATAAAAAGTGAGGGGGAAAGCTGATATTTAGTCATTAATTATTTTAGAAAAATGTGTACTGCTACTTACTGACAAGAAAATGTGAATGTAAAAAAAAAAAAAAAAACTTGTGGTGACATCTCTTGTCATTAAATTAAAAATTCTTATAATCTAAATTAGAGATGAAATCTCTAATTTTGATTAGAATTCCACAATACGTCATTGACAGCTGGTTTCACCAGGGCACATTCCTAAATTCTACACTCTAACCATTACCCAGAATTCCATGCTAGAACCAAATGATACAACGTGACGTCATCGATAAGCGGCTTCACCAGGCTACTTCAGAGAATTCAACAATAAAATCATTACCCAGAATTCCACACTCGAACCAAAGATACAACGCGATGTAACCGATAGCTGGTTTCCCCAGGGCAATTCCCAGAATCCCAGAATTCTTACAGCGAGAAAAATGTAAAGCGAAAAAAGGCCACATTGGCTCAAATTAGGCTTAACAAAACGAAGGGTGATTACCACGGATTATCAGCTATCGTTGCTTGAAGTTTGGCTACTGACGATGACACACGTCTTCTCTCTCTCTCTCTCACACACAGTGGCGTAGCTAGAGCTGCTGCCGCCCGGGGCGATCACTGAGTTTGCCGCCCCTCTCAATACACACCAAAAATATTACAAAAAGTCAAAACGACTTATAGGGAAAGAAGTTAAAAAACTATGTTTATTTTAAAAGTAAAACTTTAATTTCAACATTCTAAAATGTAATTTTTCTTGCTTTTCCGTTAGCAAAATCGTCGACGATATTGGCGAAGTCTATTTCATAGTAATATAGGTAATTCTTAATCAATTTTATTTAGAAAAACTACTCTAACAACTAGCAACACTTACAGCAGTTATGAGAAAAATTCGCAGTAGTATTACAATATTTGGAAATGAGTTCTCGAGACTGTATTTTAGAATTAACTGCAAAAGTTCAAAAAGGTTCAAAGTGCCGCCCGGCGCGGACTGCCCCCCCCTCCTCCGTACCCCCCTAGCTACGCCACTGCTTACACATACACATACACACACAAAGGTAAATTGTGAAACTCTAGTAGATTGTGTGATGAAAAACTGTGCGGTTTTTCCTTTCCGTCAGACATCCGTAGGTGGTGCGTGATCGATTTCGCCCACGAAGCCGCAGTCGAAGTGTGTTTTTCGCCGCTTTCTTACAAGGACGCCACAAAAAAGATATACCAAGAGGAGTCGATCGTGACGTTCTTAGATGACAATTGAAATCTCATCTACTCTTTCTGGGATTGGTTGATAAAGTCATGTGACATCGCTCAGAAATTTCCTTGCAACTCAACTTTGCACCGGCATAATTGGGTTTTCTCAATTCTTGGCTTTTGTGTGTGTGTGTGTGTGTGTGTGTGTGTGTGTGTGTGTGTGTGTGTGTGTGTGTGTGTGTGTGTGTGTGTGTGTGTGTGTGTGTGTGTGTGTGTGTGTGTGTGTGTGTGTGTGTGTGTGTGTGTGCGTGCCTCGCACGCTTTTCAACATAAAGAGATTCAATCGCTTTTGTATAGGATTCAGAAGTGAAGTCTACTTTTGCAGTGGTAATTGACAAGAATTCGGAAAAAAGTTAACAAATATTGAAATTGCGTTTCAAAAAGGCATTTTGTATATCATTTAGCACATTGCTATTCAATATAATAATTTTAACTGACTTTTTTCTAGCCATCAGCTACATCGGAGATAGAGCGGATGTTCGATTGCAAAGATACATTTGCAGCATCAGCAGCCAATAATTTACTTTGGTTATAATAACCGTGTGTATGATTCTGTCAAAAACTGTAGCATTACATGAATTATTGAGACATCATGTACATTGAACAGCTAAGCTTTGTTGAATAGATAATGTCATTCTTTTTTTGATTACTTCATTAAAGAAAGGTAACATAGCTAAATTAAAAATTTTATCTAAGGAAAATACAGAAGTTCTATTTGTGTTAAGGTTCTTAATCTCAGTTGGTATATTTCTTATATGGTTCCACTCACGAAAGATTATTAGCAAACTTATAGTATACATTTGGACCGTGAGTGGGCGAATTACTGACTGTTTCAAAAAAAAAGCAAGTGAAACAGTCAATTTTTTCTGAGATGTGAGGACAAAAATCTTTCAGAGATTGAAACCCTAAATGCTTTCGTCTAAAATCGACAAAATCAGGAACCGAGTGCAAAAAAGGCCTAGAAATGATTACTCTAACTCAGCTTCCCAAATTTCTGGGCCCCCTTTGGAAAAATTCAAATAATTCACGGCCTCCCTCGAAAAAAATCGTAATATAGATATATTATTATAATGTTTATTGTATTTATATTCAATACAAAACATACACAGCGAATATTACAAAAATCAAATGCAAATATTACATTTTTAGCATCTTACATACACATGGCACATTATCTCATATTTTTATATAGATAGATATATTGTTATTGTACATTTGCAGTACAAGCACATGAAACGTAAAACTATTAGTAATAAAGAAAGAATTAAAAACATAAAAGAAGCTTAATAACAATTTAATGTGATGGATGTGTTTCAATACTGCTACACTCGGGTGAAATATTTCAAACTGCAATTCTTAGATTTCTGCTTTGAAATGAAACTTATATGAATAAGCATATATTTACTAATATTCATTAAGCGCCGAAAAACGCAGGAAGCAAAATTTGTGAAGCCATACCAATGTGTGATTTTTTTCCATTAAAATATAAAAAATAACAAAAAAGAAATAATAAATAATAAAAATAAAATACGTTTCTTTTAAGATAAAAAAAATCTACTTAGTCTTAAAACACATTTTAAATTTGTTTTCATTATTTCACGGCCCCCTCAATAAAATCTGTGGCCCACAAGGGGACCGCGACCCACAGTTTGGGAAGCGCTGCTCTAACCTATGATTGAAATCGAACACATCTTTTTGTGTCGTCTTTCCAAGGCCGGCTCTACCGGCAGTGCAAGACGTGCATTTGCACGGGGCGACAAAGTTGGCATAAACTATAAGAAAATTAAGGCAGAAGGGGCGGCCCTGCGTCTTTCTTGTGCTAGTACAGCGGTATGAAAGTTCGCACAGGGCGATGTAGACAACGTTTCAATCCGCTGTATTTTTTTTAATAATCATTTAAAAAAAATCAATATGCTACCAAGCGAGGCGACAAGTTGCTTACCGATTTCCAAAAGTTCGCAGTACAAGAGTTTTACATTTTAATTTATCAGAAAAAACAAAACGAACAAAATTTGGATCATTCTAAATATTAAAAATAAAAAGATGGACGTGAAAAGATGATTAAAGTTGGGATAAAAACGTCGCGAAGATATGAATAAGAACGACTGTATTGGAATCCAGACATCGACCGGTGTGGCACAATAGTACTTACCATGATGTTTCACGGGAAGCATTTAATTTTATGCAAAAGTGTATGATGGCGCAGTCATGATAAGAGCTCTCCAGACTTCGATCTGTTACATAAGTTGAAGAATTCACTCAGTGGAAAAACACTTCACCAATACTGATAAGGTTCTGTTGAAGTGACTCGCTTTGTCAAACATATCAAACAACAACCAAAAAAAAAAAAAAAAGACAGGAATACGGAACTTACCTAAACGGCAGGCAGCAGTAATAAGTCAGAATAAAGGTTATTGGATCAGCATCAGGAATACAGCATGTAGGACTTTCGAAATGACCCTGGTATATCTCATCATTTCTTTACTGTATTGGACTCAGTGATCTGTCATGGCCAGTAACTTGGATTCACATGATTCTGACTGATGCTATGATTGGGAAGTTAATCCTACATAAATTGTCTTCGATCTCTGTATGAGTATGTTCTTCTGACGATTTTTGTTTTGCAGGAGGGGAAAAACCCTGTCATCTCCTTATTTCGGATCAGTTAACTAGACATTAGTTGAAGCAGTTAAAGCATACATTTCAAAATTAGGATTTTACCCAGCAAGACTTCTGCCCTCAAAAAATGGACCCAACTCTGATTATATTACTGCATAATTCGCCCCGTTTGCTTCTGTTTCTATAAAATCGGAGAGAACGCTCACTAGACATATTGTACGGATAGAGAATTCTTAAAAAACAAAACAAACTAACTATTCTACTTCTTGTGATGTGCTTGGAATGCGCTAAAGGGTGAATAAATGATTAACTTATGTAACTTATGTGAGACATCAGATTCGGTAGCTGACATAAAGATATTCTAATACGAACAACTGTTGTTATTAGTTTTAGTTTGAAGTTATATAAAATTAATATATCATGCACGTTGTGGTGCGCCTGTATAGCTCAGTGAAAAAGTCGTACCATTCACGACACTAGACCCTCCAAAGAAAAAGTGTTGTAAGTTCTATTCTAGTCACGGTCTAGTGGAATTTTTAGTAGGCCTTTTTTCGATCGGTTCCCGACTAACTCGGGAACCGATAGAAATTTAGGCCAGCTAACTTTGATTTGCTATTGGTGGAGATTGAACTGCCTACTCAGTCTCCAAAAGTTGTATAGGGTTAAAATGGCCTCGCGTACTCCCTATACAGAAATAAAAGGGGTTGAGGATTTTTTTTATCACACGTTATAAAGAAAAACATTTAAATTCTTAAAAGCAAAGATCTTAGCAGTAATTTGTTCCCTTTGATAAATTAATAAATATAACATATCTCACATCAAAGCACTTTTGCTTGGTTAACATCTGACATATGTTGACAGATGCGAAAAAGGATCTGCTTTATTTCTAAATACAACAGACTGCAAAGTAAAGACAAGAATCCTGCGTGTTGAGATCATATAAACTAAGTACATGGCATTCAAATAGTGAACGACACTCGAGAGGAACAAAACAAGTCATCATTCTCCATGAATATCTCTATTATTCTTGTAACAGAAGCTGTTCTTTGAAAGCTAATGCCTATCTAATACTAATACTTTGAAAGCTAACGCTAATACTATAGTAAACTTATACTTCTGATGAGGATTACAAAAATTGTGGGACTTGTTTTCAATGGGTTTCTCTGGTAAGAAACAAAGGCAACAGCTACACATACCTCCATTGAACTGGAAAATTATATTTAATATCGTGTGAACCTCCTTTAGCTCGAATTAAAGCACAGATTTCAGAAGGTGTTTGATTGCATCTACGTCTACAACGTACCAGGTTCACCAGAAAGTGCTTTAACTGGCTCAGATTTGACGGAAGAGGACTTTGCTCCAGGATCTGTTTTTCTAACATGTTCTATACATTCTCAGTTGAGTTGAGATTCGGGCTCTGTGGTGGCCAGGGAAGATGGTGGAAGTCGCTGTCATGCTCGCTGAACCACTGCTAAAAAATTCTTGTGTGATGGACAATAACGTTGTTGTCCATGAAATAACCATCACATGCTGGATAAAAATCAGCATTGCAGGATGGACATGATCGGCATATTCCTTGGAGTACAGCCGACTTTCCAGCGGGAACCGGTTCCTACAAACAGAACACGCTCCACACCATGACATCACCTCCGGAACCTTGAGTTGTGTTTACAAGGCAAGCTGGGTTCTTTGCTTCATGGGGCTCCCGCCAAACTCTCTGCCTGTCGTCGGTACAAAACATGGTCTACCGTTACTCGTCGACACATGACTTTATTCTAGTCTTCACTCATGGTGTTCGTGACACAACTATAAACGAAATTTCCGATTCTTCGCAGAAATCAGTGGTTTTCTGCGAAGCAAATAGCAGAGCTGACAAAATCGTGGCTCCACCAGACGGACACTCACAATAAGTCTTTTATCGAATTGCGAAAGATCCCATTGTGATCAACACTGTTGATCACAATGTTTTTCCCATTGTCATCAACACTATTGGCGATTACCAGCAGAATTCTTAAACAGTTGTCTATAACATGTAGTGATGCATGTGACCAAGTATTTTGCATATACGCTGCGTAGGTGACGTTTACGTACACATGCATAAAGGTTTCTAATTCAGTGGCCGATGTATGTGTGTGAGTGTGTGTGTAGTGGCAAAATTCATGCTATTTATTCTACATTTTAAATCATATTTTGAAAGACTCAACTCAAGGAAAATTAAAGAATACCTTCCAGAATGTATTCTAAAGATTGTACAACCAGGTAAGTCAATAAGTTACAATAATAACTAATGATGACATTAGTTATTATTGTAACTAATGACATCATAAAACACATTTTTTAAAACATATAAACATCATTTATCATAAAACACAATTTTTGAATCATCTTTGATTTTACACACACATACGCTCTCTCTCTCTTTAAAATCAATTAAAGAGTAAAATTCCTGCCTAAACCCTATTACGAAAGGCCTTGAACTTTAGCATGGTTTACGGTGAACTAGTGAGAAGCTTAGAAAGGGTTGTGACATGCGACACTTCGTGTGAAATATAGATCATACTATTCATAGCAAATGACGTTTTTATTGGAAAGAAAGAAAGGAAAAAAATCGGTTAACTGGGGTGTATTTAATGTGGTTTAGTCAGGAGAAGTCCTAAACCATCAGAAAGCCCATCCTGAGTACCATTATGTTCATTCCGATAATATATCACGAATCTACCTCGCTTGAGCACCTCCGTGAGTTCGTCAATGACGTTCATATCGGGGTCGCATATATTTTTTTCACATCTGCAGATTCCCCGATTTGTAGGTCAGTTGTCCTTTGGCATATTGGCAATCGACGGCTAACATAAATCGGGTTCATACCTCAATGAGCGTGTTCTAACATAACCATTTCCTGTGCCTTCCTCTCGCCATTTCATCACTGACTCACTTCATTCACATGCAAAACGCAGGTAGACGCATCCCCAATTTCCCTCCCCCACGGCACTCAGTTAAATTTCTAGAACGAGAGTATCCACGCAGTAGCCACTAACTCGCCGATCCCCACACTCCACTGATTATATAACCGAAAACAGAAAGAGGAATTATTGTTCCGTAGCGATCACTATGGTAACAAATTCACAGCGGCACACAGTCGCCAACCAACGCAACTTTTCTAATGCCTGCGTTTATTTCACTATCGAAAGGATGAGACTCATCTCTTATTTGAAGTAACTACCGGTCTTGAGACATTCTGCTAAGACTACCGTGTGACAGGTAAGATTTTCTTGAGATTTCCATGCACTTCATTTGTAGGAGCACACGCATGTAGTTCTCCGGAATCAAGAAGAATATCAGAGTTGTCAAAAACAACATAAAATCCTCGCTTATGACTATGCAGAAGCTGATTAGAGCTTTGACGCAGCAGATAGACAAGAAACAAATATAAGCATGTGCATGTTTTAGTGTAAAACTTAATGACATTTTGGGACAAATGACAGGAAAAATTAACTGTTCTGATATTGCTAGCTTTTGCTCTTTTCCCTTTTGGGATGCTTTCTTGTCTGGTTATTGGAACCGCAAACATTTAACGTAATCTAATGTTTGCTCTAATCGTTAATTTAATTTAATATTTACATTTAATGGGTTTAATTTAAATCTATTTAATCATCGACAACTTCACATTTTCTTATAATATTTTTCCCGCATAACAGTCGTTTTTGAACTTAAACTATTGGAATTTTTTCAATGACACTTCTGTAACGCAATCCTATTATTCATTTAAAAACGTCAAAACTACACTGCTACGTTATGAGTGATTTACGCGCGTATATCATTAAAACAAACAAAAGCTTCTGTTAACTAGTATCAAATGAGAGAATTCTCTTTATGAAAATTTTCTCATGTGAATAAAAATTGGGTTCAGGAACAAAGTTATGCTTTATGACTCGCATTTCAGAAAGCAAAACTTTTAAGATATTTTAAATAAATATTATTTTAAAAAGCAAGTTCCCGGATCCAGTTATTCCACTAAAGTGTGGAAGTAGTGTCCGAAATAAAACATTTCGGACACAACTCACAAAATGAATGCAACTGCTACAGACTGAATATTTTACTATCCGTGTAATTAAATTTCTATTGCTGTTTATTGTTAATTACCACATGATCAAATAAAAGGCCTTTTCAACTAAAGATGAGTTACCAGCCTCGTACAAATAACATTTCCATGGACAAGGTTCCGCTGAACTGTTGTATCCACTATTCATCTGCTTTCCATTGGTCTATTAATACATGATAAGCAGCTGTTCAATATCCTTTTACAGCCTAACTGGAAACCAAACCTACTATTCCTTTTCCTCTTTCAATCCATCACCTGTATTCTCTGGACCACCTTCTTTACGAAGTGTTTCCCCAAGATCTACAACGCCAAGCTGTTCATAAAGAATAACAATAGGCGACTCTTCTGCTAATTCTCTGTACACACAGAAAATTAATGAACTGTTTTAAAACTTCGTGTGTGTGTGTGTGTTTGTAGGGGGAAGGGTATAAAAATACAATGGTAGTGAATACAATGGAGATAAATACAAAATGTTTGTATTTATCTCCATCTCTTGTCGTACTTGGCAACGTTTATCTTTAGTGTTCGCTATGTTACCTCCATTGCTTTTGCTGTCGTCCCACTTTCTCGTGTGCCCCGTCCGCAACCATTCGATAGTTTATCTCTGGTCATCGATCGGTTTGACATCATCGTCCCACCCGCTTCAATTTAAGGACTCTTTAGCATTACGATAATTTAGTTTGCTTCCTGATATTCCCGTTTTTTTTTTTTCCTATCTCTCCGCAATATCTCCGGAAGCAACTTAATGACAAATTTCCAGGACCAATGAATCGATCAATTCCGGCAAAATTACCAAGAAAACTTTTCTATGTGCGCTGTAGATAAATGGGAGATGTTTTACTTTTTCAGTAACTTTGCCAAATGCTGCCCATCGTATTCCGACTTCCCCTCTCATACCAGTTCGCAAACACCATTCTTTATCTCAGTATTTGTAATCTTCAATAAATCGAAGCACTTATTTTTGACTTGAATTAACTTTGCCCTAACCATCACATTACGATGTGAAGGCGAAAAAAATTATGTACATAAACTACTTAAATATAAAGAGCCTAAATACTACTTAAATATAAATATAAAGTAGGCTTCATTTCGGCGATATAAACATTATTTAAATTAAGGGGATATTAAATCCCACAATGTTTTAAAACCGAATAAGAAACTCAAAGATTGGAATCAGAGAGTTTCATGCCGAGTATAGTAAACTATAAAAGTATCGGCGATTACTAGCGTGAGCTAATGCAAGTGATCCTAGTACTTAGTACAATAGTTCTTATTCGGTTTTAAAACAATGTGGGATTTAATATCCCCTTAATTTAAATAATGTACATAAACGACGTCATCCTTGGAATAACTGATGCTTTGTGTGTGTGCTTTGTGTGTGTTGTGTGTGTGTGTGTGTGTGTGTGTGTGTGTGTGTGTGTGTGTGTGTGTGTGTGTGTATTTATGCGTGAATGTACGTATAATGAAATTGTTTTTCTTCTCACTGTAATTTTTTTTTTTTTTTTTTGCTTGGAAGGATGTGAAATGCATTTTGTCTGAAATTTCGACTAAGTCCTTATGCACTCCAGTTCTTTCTACGCTGGCTACAGTAACGACAATCAAGTAAAACCACCTCCTCACTTATATATATATATATATCCTCCACAGCATTTTATTCTTCTTCAGTTCGTTCTTAATGTATATTCCTTATCCATCCAACTCCTACCCGATTAATCCTCTTATCCTAGATATACAATTTAATACTGCTTCCTCTAGATGACCCTTAACTATCTCCCATGCACTACTGACAACCTTACCCTGACATATACAATATATTGAGGTTCCTTGTCGCTTAGTGCCAATTCATACGAAGCTGGATCAACAAAAGAAAGCTCACATACTGGACTCTAGTCAGCGAGTAGAGGAACTCAATCTTCGAGCAAGTTAGTGAAGTTTTATCTACGGGAAATGAGGGGGGAGGGATCAATTCCAAAAATCGATGAAATTACGGTATTTTACAAAATAACACCAGACAGGATCAGGACATGATGGTAGTTATCTCCCATAATATCATTACTCGTAACACTACTCCTGTGTCTAAGGGTACTGCCGATAGGAACAAAAGAGCTTCGCCTACTCTCGTAGGAGAATAAAAAGCGTTAGATGAATTGTTTAATATTACTGAAATAAACTGAAGCAGTGGATCAATTTGTACATGACAGTTTTTATATCCTTTTAATGGCTGAGTTTGTATAATTGAATGTATTAAGCACTGCAAGAGTGTGTGTCTCGTAATTGTTGTAGTCGTAGCTGAAAGAAATTAGTGCAGCCTAACTCGCTTTTTTATAGATATGACGTAGTTTTAATCTCTGGTTCCGATTCAATGTGCGAGGTGATTTAATCACTTCAGTAGATTCTACTCTCTCTCTCTCTCTCTCTCTCTCTCTCTCTCTCTCTCTCTCTCTCTCTCTCTCTCTCTCTCTTTCTCATTCACTCACTCATAAGAGTTCTCTGCTCTGGTGAGTATGGAGATTTTGTTCCACAAAATGTTACAGAACAAAATCTGTTCTGTAACTGCATGTATAGGCGGACGTGTTCTGTCGACGCAGTTTCGGACGTCACTGATATATTCTTCTGTTTGAATGCCTGTTAAAACTCCAGTAATACATAATGCAGTGTTTAATTTTGTGACCTGAAGAAGCTGCTTCGATTCTAATGAAACGTATTGTGTCGTGCACTTTCATGCCTACTGAAGCATGTACGTGAGTTAAACCCGCGTCATATCATCGTATAATACTTATGTGCCGTCAAGGCATTCCATTAATCGACTTCGCTAACGAACGCCTAAAATGCCTCATGTGAATGTTCCGTATTTTCGAGGGAATTAATATAAACATGATTATTGCAGCTGAATAAAATCAAGATCTAAAGAACAGCCAGCAGCCGTCACGGACTGAAACTGCGAATCACTCTCGGCCTGGCAAATATTATAACTGCAAAAAAAGGTGCATTATCAAGTAGTTACAAAATCGAAAAAGAAACGAATACTTCATGTCGTTGTCACAACATACACCTGTATTATCGATCATTTGTCCATTCTTAAGATAAAACTGAATTATTATTGAAATAAAAAGAAAAAATTGAGGGCTGTCTGCTTTTTAGATATATGCTTAGAGCTACAAAGTATTTGAAATCGAAATTTGGTAAAAACAATACGCAGCAGATCCGTTTAGAGAGAACATTTTCATAAAAAAAAGGCAAAGAAAAGGTTACTACTTGGAATGGAAAGAAACATAAAATCCCTGAAATATTACATGGAAAGTATGACATTTACATTAGATTTTTCATTTGGATTTCATTTCTTTCGTATGATTGAAGAAATGCTTATTTAGATCTCTCCTGTTACACGAAGACAGTCTGTGTCCCTTCGGCTGAACATGTATAAAATATTTCGAGCAACATAAGGATTAAAATCGCCGACAGAAACACATAAATTTATCTGTTTATGCAGAATGGACGGCGATGTGATGGGAAGTCCGAATTTTCATCACAGCTACTATGTAGATGTGCTGAAGGTGTGCAACTGGTAGAATTATTCTGTAACAGAATTGGAGGACAGGAGTCGCAGGAATGAATCCTCAGTGGTTATTATAATCATTCTTCCTTGGTTCATCGTGTATGTAAAGAGTGCATTCAGTGTAAACGCTCATTCTCCAGCAACATATTCATCTCATCTCACCTTACCTGTCATCCTCCAAATGGTGTGTGCGTCATTTTTCCACTAATGGAAACTCAGTGAAGAAATTCATAATATCTTATTTCGTGATAGAGATTATGAATTGTCAAATACAAGCGATTTGTAACACATCGTCAATGCCGACTAAGTTGGTCAAGTGGTTATCGTATCCTCTCCAAACATTTCATTACTCCTTTCGAGGTTTGTCTGAAGTTCCAATAATACAATGGGATGCCGAGATGTGTGGGATGGCATATAGTCCAAAACGTCCTTCATGCTTGTTCTCGGTGAACAATGCCCGTGAGATAACCCAATAGCTAAATGAGAACCTGAAGCTCCTGATTCCAGGGAAACATTGTGACAGTTCCGTAATGAGTCACTTTCTGCATTCTCTCAGTCATTTCTATTCCATAATCTAGATTGCCTTCATAAGTAGACGATATTCTTCCAGGACGTAATGTTCAGTTGAACAAACCATATTTTGTCACTGTTAGTTTCCAGAAGAAGAAGGAAACATATTAATTATCTCGCTTGGCCAACCCCAGTCGTTAGTTATTAATCAATGGAACATTTATGGATTATTTCACTTATGGAAATGACAGAACAATCCCAACAAATAATGTATATATTTTAGATCGCATATCATTGGTTGTAGACTGAGGGTACAATACCCTTTCGATTGATGCGGTTTTTTTTTTTTTTTTTTGTGCGTTTCGCCAAATTCATTAAGTATCCATAATACAGAAAATCTGTCCGTGCGTATGCAGTTATTCCGGGTCTGGTTAGCCGGATCTCATTCATATTTCGAAACTGGATCTTTACAAAAAATTCGCCCCTTTCCAATCTTGTTTTTGATCGGGTTATTTGCAGGAATATAAAGAGCCAAAATGTGTTCAGATCCCAATAATTCCGCATTAGCTGGATAGAATTTAGCAAAATTAGGATCTCAGTTGAAACTGAAGCGTTTCACTTACAGTTCAATCGGACCATTTATTATGAAAGAAATTAGGCAAAACCAAAATTATATTGTACAGGACAACACACAAACCAAAAATACATTGACGTGTCATAACTTCTGACACACTCGAATTTGTACTAAAGAATTACACTTCCACAGAATTCTCTAAAAATAACTAAACTGCGACAACATCACGATAGTTCTTACGAAATCATCGGGAATGTACTGTATATATATATATATATACTTCACAGTGTAGGCGTTTGAAACCGAAATCCTACGAAATAGGTTGATTAATCTTTATTCCGGAAGTGTATTATGTGTGTTCACGGAGCCGGTTTGAAGGACGAAAAACCCTTAACATCCGTATGAGAAGGGCTAACTCACTATTTGATTGAAAACACCTGATAAAGTTTCCTCACATCATACAGAAGACTCGAACCCGATTCTTTCCAACCAAATGGCTCGTCGAAACCAACTCAGCTACGGAGGTTCATGTATTTGTTTATTTATATTTATATCTTGTCATTTGTAACATTTATTTCTGTAAAGCTTTAACGTGCGTTAAAGCTTTACAGAAATAAATATTTTCTCGTTTTGCTATTTTGCCACTAAACAGGTTGACTCAACAAACTTTAGTGGAGAACATAGAAGCAAATTTATTTCTTTATTACGACTACACCGCTCGGAAAGAAGCCAGCGTGTAACGAGCCATCTGTTTGTAGCCGGTAATAAATTGGAGGAATATGATGCTCCCAAGTCAGTGCAACTGTGTCCTGCTGAAATGGCGCGAAAAGGAAACTGACAGAGTTTGAAAGAGGCGTTGTGATAGGATGCCATGTTACAGGCCTATCTGTTCGGCAAATTGTTGACAAATTGGGCCATCCAAGTCAACGATCGGTGATATCATACTGAGATGGAAGCGCAGGGAGTCAACTGTAAATGCTACCTGCAGTGAACGACCCAGCACACTCACCGATCGTCACCGTAGGGATAATATCTAAAACGAAAGATAATATATAAAAACTGCCCATTTGTAGGCCGACACGTTGAATGCAGAGTTCCAGGCATCGACTGGAACAGGAATCTACACGAAAACATTTAGGACCAAGGCTCACAACAACATGGCAGGACCGCAATATGCAAGCCCCACATTATTCAAACCAGCATACAACGTCGTTTTCAGTGGTGCAAAGAGCGTGTACAGTGGGACGTGAAAGCTTTGAAAGCTGTTAGGAAGCTAGCGACGAATCACGCTACACCTGCTACAGATGGACGAGTGTGGGATAGCAGATGTCCAGTGAATGTCTCTTACTCAGAGTGCGTAACCCCAACTATGAAATTCGGAGGTGGCGATGTGATATCATGATCTTGTTTTACTTGGTTTGGAATTAGAACTCTGTTTGTGGTGCCACAAACATTGAACTCCGAGAGGTATCTGGACGATGCTATTCTTCCTACTTTGTGGTGTTTCTACCAAAGTGACCATGGTCTCTTTCAGCAAGACAGTGCATCATGTCATAAGGCTACTGCTGTAACTTTCGTGGTTTTTGAACATGAGCGTCACCACACCTGACGATCAGGCCTCCACAGAGCCCTGATCTCAGAAACCCTATTGATCATCTGTGGGATGAACTGGAGCGTCGAGTGAGATAAGGGGAAGTCCACCCCCACAACACTCCAGCACCTCATTACATGCCTACAGTAAGAATGGTCCAAAATTCTCACTGATCGCTGTCATATGTTTGTGGAAAGTATGTCCAGTAGGACTAATGCAATCGTCGCAGCCAAAGGAGGTTCTACGTTTTATTAAAATGGGAGTCACGGCTGTTTGTTCCTCACACTATGGTGTCCGTTAACTTATTTCCAAGCAATGTATTTTATGTAATTATTTATGAGTAATCTTCTTCTTTTACAGCTTCTCCCACTTAAGTGAGGTCACTGTTGATGACCATTCTCCTCCACATCCTCCTGTCTTGGGCTGTCACCACATCCAAGTTCTTCATCCTCAAGCCCTCTTCTACCAGCTCCCTCCATCTCTTCTTTGGCCGCCCACGCTTCCGCCTTCCTTGCACATCCATCTGCATGACCCTTCTTCCCACATATTCGTCCTCCCTCCTCATCACATGACCAAACCATCTCAACCTTGCCTCCTGTATTTTCGCTCCTAAGTTCGTAACTTTCACTGTTCCCCTGACATAGTCATTTCTCAGATGATCCTTTCTGGTCACACCGCACATCCACCTAAGCATTCTCATCTCTGCTACTTCCATCCTGCTGATGTTATTTTTCCTCAGGGCCACAGTTTCTATAGTATACGTCATAGCTGGCCTCACTGCTGTCCTATAGATTTTGCTTTTCAGATTGATCGGCACCCTCTTATCGCATAACACTCCAACCAACTCCCTCCAGTTTCTCCAACCCGCTTGTATCCTGCATCCCACTTCCCTCTCAGCTCCTCCATCTTCTTCCACTGTTGAACCTAAGTATCTAAAGTCCCTCACCTTCCTGATGACATTTCCTTCCAGCTCCAGGTCTGTCTCCTGGCCGCCGCCCACTGTGCAACACATACCCTGTCTTACTTCTGCTCAGTCTCATACCTCTCTCTTTCAGTACTTTTCTCTATCTTTCCAGTTTAGTTCCTGCTTCTTCTCTTTAATCTGCACACAGCAAGATGTCATCTGCACACAACATTGTCCAAGGTGCATTTTCTCTCACCTCCTCCGTCACCACCTCCATCACAATGTTAAACAGAAACGGACTTAATGCTGACCCTTGATGCAAGCCAACTGTTACTTGAAAACTTTCTGTCTGTCCCAGACAGGTCCGAACACTTGTCTTCACATTTCTGTGCATCTCCCACACCAACTGACATATTTCTCCGGAACCTTCTTCTCCCTCAGACACCTCCAGATTTCTTGCCTTGGCACTCTATCGTATGCTTTCTCCAGATCAATAAATGCCAGATGTAGCTCCCGTTGTTTCTCTCGAAACTTTTCCATCATCTGCCGTAACCCAAAGATAGTATCTGTTGCTGATCTACCAGGCATGAAGCCAAATTGTTCCTTTGCAATCTCCACCTCATTCCTCAATCTTCCATCAAGAACCCTTTCTAGGATTTTCATTGTGTGGGACATCAACTTTATTCCTCTGTAATTTTTACAGTCTTGTGCATCCCCTTTACCCTTGTAGATGGGGACAAGAGTACTTTCCCTCCATTCCTCGGGTATATTTTCCTGTTGGCAAACTTTCACGAACAGGCCCCACAGCAGGTCATTCCCCCCCCCCAGTGTCTTCCATGCCTCCACTGGAATCCTGTCGGGGCCCACCGCTTTTCCATTCATCATCCTCTTCATGGCCTCCGTCACTTCCACTCTACTGATGTACTGCACCATCCCCTCAGAAGGCTGCCCATCTTCTCTGTGAGTCCTTGCATTTTCCTCATTCAAAAGACCCTCAAAATATATTCTCCATCTGTTTCTTATGTCCACATCCCTGTATAATACTCTTCCTTCAGCGTCTTTGATCTGCCTCACATGTAAGATGTCCTTTGCTGCTTTATTTCTACATTTCCCTAGTTGGTAAATTTTTCTCTGTCCTTCCTTTGTTTCTAATTGATCATACATATCTTGATATGCCATGGCCTTCACCTGTGCCACAACTCTCTTAGCTTCTTGCTTTCTCTCTCTGCACATCTCTCTGTCCTCTTCCACTCTTGACTCATCCCACTTCTGCTTTGCCTTCCTCTTAGCTGTCACTGCCATTTGTACATTATTATTCCACCACCAACCCTCCTTCTGCTCTCTAATCTTTCTAGATGTCTCACCAAGCACCTCGATTGCACAGCTCAGGATTACTTTTGAATTATGTTTCAACCAATCTTGTACACTTTTCAGTCCAACCGAAATCCTCTCTAACACCCTCTCCCTAAAACGATTCCTCATACTCTCTTCTTTTAAGCGAAATCACTTAATTTTTTTATCCCATGGCTTCCAGAGGTTCTTATCTTCGATCTTATTTTAGAGTCTGCGCACAGCAATCGGTGTTGCTGTGCCACTTGATCTGTTGGAATTACTTTACAATTTGTCACAACCTTAAGATGTTTTCTTCTAGTCAAAATATAGTGAATTTGTGAACTGTTGTTACCATTCCTAAATATTATCAAATGTTCTTCCCTCTTGTAGAAAAACGAGTTCACAATTGCCAGATCAAACGCTACTGCAAAGTCCACAACCCGCTCCTCTTCCTGGTTCATCATTCCCACTCCGTGGCCACCATGCACACTTTCACAGTCTCTATTCTGTTTCCCTAGGTGTCCGTTCAAGTCTCCTCCGACAATCACCATCTCGTTTTCTTCCAGTTCCCTCATTTCTTCATCTAGCACTTTCCAGAACTCATCTTTCTCCTCTGCTGTACAGCCAACTTGCGGGGCATATACACATAATACGACCTCTCGCTCTTCTCCAAGACCCAATTTCATTCGCATGATCCTGTCGTTCCTTCTACCCACTTCCAGTACTTCGCCCTTCATTCTGCCACATACCACAATTCCTACACCATTTCTTCCCTCGTTATTCGCTCCAGAGTTTTATATCCATCTCCCAGTTCCTTTGCCTTTCCCCCTTTCCACTTTGTCTCCTGCACACATAAAATGTCCAACTTCCTCATCCTCATCATGTCTGCCACCTCTCTTCCCCTTCCAGTCATGCTTCCAACATTCAGTGTTCCCACTCGCAACATCCTCTCCACCTGCTGGGCTCGCTTCTTTAACCGCACCCGCCCTTGATGCGGTAGCCCTCGTCCACTTCTCGCAGCTGTAGGGCGATGTGGCTGCGCGTCGCTTAAGGGGTATGCCCTAGCCCCTATATCATTTTCTCTTTGACTCATATCACAGCTAGAGCTGGCAGTGATTATTGATGAGTAATAAACCTCACTAACTAATCAAGGAAAGAATGCTGCCAGGTGTATAAAATAACAATCTAATGAATACTCAACATTCAATGTTAAATATAGAAAGATTCTCTCATGGTTGTACGCGTCCTATTAGCTCAACAGTCTTTCTCCGAGCAATTTTCTCATTACAACTTAGAATAATTCGTTGGTTCCAACTTATAAATAAGGAAAGGGTGCCGAGAGATATTATGTCACATCATTCTGAAAGAATCCTGAAACCTGTCAGAAATATCTACTTGATTTGGTTTAACCTTCCAAGCATCATTCTCAGGCGGACTCCAATCGCCGTATATGAGATTGATAACTCATGGGGGGGGGGGGGGGGATGTGTGTGTGTGGTTAGATTTGCATGCAGTATGTGTCGCCACAAAATGACTCCATCACCGACAATTAGTCACTGGCCCACTTATGCTGACATGCTTCTCGGTCATTCACCTTTCCGATGAGCAGCATTTGATCTGTGGTGTAAATGGCATTCATAGATCATTCGCATCATACAATGCCAAGCGCACGTACGCAGGCATAGAATAGAGGATATCTGAGTTGTTCGCGTGGCAATAAACCTTTTATAATGCGCTTCCATTCGTTCTCTAGGTCAGGTTAAACATAAAAAAATTCGCAGCATTTAAAGGATTAATAAACGAAGTTACTTACATCGTTACCTCTATAGGCATTCTCCGATGCAAATTAAAACAATTTAAGTACATATCAATATTCAAATACGAACAGGGATCACAATTATCAACACTTAAATTCTATTTCTAGTTGGTGGATGATTACACCATAGGCAGTAAACCCATCGTGGTCGTATTCTGAATTAAATCCTATTATCATGTCAGGTGTAAAGGCTACGATAAGCAAATTAGAGTGTTTGCTCATGACACTATTAAATGCTTCAAGGCTAAGCTAACATGCTATTTGCAACGATTCGCTTATAAAAATCAAATAGAACTTTTATAATAATAATATACACTTTTCTCTTGTTCTCTAGACAATAATAAACTCCATTACATCAAAGGCACCATAAAAATAGTCTCAAAACATTATTCTCGCAAAGATAATCTTACCACAACTACTGTATGATCCTAGCATATATATCGTACAAGATTTCTCACTCCATCCTGGATTCCAGGACATTAATGCCCGTGAATTCAGTGTATCAATTTCGATATTAAGATGCACACATCGCATATTATATGCATCTGAATAATGAAGATATTTCATGTCTGTATCGTTGCGATTTTGCAATTTACAATTATTTATACAAGATACAGGTGAGCATTACGGTGTCCATCCAGTTAACGATCAGATAGATGATTGTCTAACAAATCTCCATAGCGACACTGCAGAAATAGCTGGAAATTCCATAAATAGCTGGAATTATTGCTGAATTAATATACTGTATTTTCTCGAAATACAGTATATTTCGAGAAAAGATAAGCCATTTGTTTTTCATTAATCATTCAGAAATTTGCTAATGATGTTGATATTCTCCACTCATTTTTCTTGTTTACTAAATCAAGAATGGTGTTCAGATATTAAAAAACCACCCAAACTACAAAAGGAAAACATCGGAATAACTGGGACTGGTTTCTTAAATTTAAGTTACAATTTCGTTCTCCACCATGAAGACACTAAGCTGGAGTCTGCAAGGCACTTATAACAGTTCTAGGTCTGAGAATGACTTAGGTTAAAGTTCGATTCTATCCACTTACTTAGAGGAATTATTTTCGACTAACTCTGGAACTGAGTTTTTAAGCTAGTTCCTAATTTCAATCTTTCGCGGAGGTTGGCAGCTGGTTGGACGAGTATTAAATATCGTTTCTGCTCTCTAATCAACAAGCTATTGCTTGCTCTGTAATATTTGTGAATCTATTTAAGGTAGTAGATGATTTTTATCATATGCCACTACTACCTTGCTTAGTCGATATATGAAGAGGCCTGATATAATACTATGCTTGATCTTTTTCGATTATCAATTCTTGCAACCTTTGCTGGATGAAACTGTCATAAAAAAAGAAAGTTTATTTTGATCCCTAAAAATAAACTCTGATTTTTAACCAATTCTATAGAAATTCCATATCTTTATATTAAAACACCGATATGATATCGCAATTAAAGTCCTAAAAAACAACAACAAAAAAAGAAAAATATTACACATTTCTGAAAACCTAATGGATACAATAAGAAAAAACAACTGATGAATGGAATGTTGCTTTATATCTTTGTTTTATTGATTATACCAATTGTGTAAATGCGAAACACCTTCAAGTAATCAAACAGTAACATCGAAAAATAAAAATTCAGAAAATAAAAATTTTTTGAATGGTTTTCCGACTAATCGGTATGGAAAACACATCCTGAGGTAAGCTCTCGAAGACCAGAAAGGTAGATTTAAATTCGTAGAATGAAGCTTAACAACCTAAAGTACGCAAGTGATACACAGCCAGTAATAAAGAAACAAAAATATTTTTTGAAAGTATTGATAAAAAAAGTATGAGATAAGGACTTAAATAAAAATTAAATGAAAACTGATAATAGAGAGGACCACAAAACAAAATAAGGACTAGAAAAAGTTTTACTGTTAAAGCAATTAAAACACTCGAAAGCAAATATAAGTAAAAATGCTGGAGAGCACAATGAGATCAAAAGAAGAATCTAACTAGGAAGAACAGAAATGTCACAAGAATATCTAAGGAGCTACGACTATCTCAGAATATATGAAAATTAGATTAGCCAATAGTCATTTTCTATTGTCCTGTGGAGATCGTTTAAAAAATCCACCAAAGCCTTTTATTCCCCTGCAGGGAGTAGGCGAGGTTGTTTAGTCTTACCGCTTTCGAGACTTGAGTGAGCAGTTCCGTCTATCTGTAGCCCATTAGAGATAGCTGGTCCAAGGCTATCACTAATTATAAACAGCATCTGGTGAAGAGACGGGAGACAGTGTCACCATCTCGTGATTCCTAATCCTAACTCCATGTTTGCTGTCTGAAAATAGTGTGGGTTATGCGGTCGATTTTCTTGAGTTTACAGGAAAAAAAACTCGAGTTTCAGGGAGAAAAAACCGTTTATCCATGCCTGTGCCAGAGATCGACTAACTCGGGAATCGGTCGAAGAAAGGGTTAGAAAAAAGTTTCTCTAGTCGGTGTCTATATTCGAACTGAGCTTTCTTCTAGTGCTATGCCTGAAAACGCCACTTCCACAGACTCTCTGTAGAGATCAAATGCTTTAATTCTCACGACAACAGAAAGGAAAAGGGGAAAAAAACTTCATACTAAGGTGATGAAGAGCATTTGGAATTTCTTGGAGTGGAAAAAAATGACCTAATGAATGTATTACTAATCAGCAATAGATGAAAACCAAACTTAACGACATTACTAATTGAAGAATTCTGAAATAGTTTAAGCCTATGTTAAGAAATGGGAATACTAACATTGAGAAAACATCCTCCAGGGTAAAATGAAAATCCAAATTAAGATTATACAAGATCCATTTTTTTAGATAAGGGAATTTTCTACCCGAGCAATTTCAATTATCTTAAAATTAATGATAATTCCACCATGGATATCTTTGTAATTAAAAAAGCTTTCTTTTAGATTTTTAGGAGTTTCAATTTGTTCCTTTTTTATTTATATTTTTCTCTCTTACGGCACCAAAAGCACTTCCGCCTGAGTTAAAAAATATATTTACAGAACTACATTTAGCTTTGAAATTCAAAGTACCGGGGGGGGGGAGAGTTCAAGCGACATTAAAAAGACCACACTGATGCTCAAATGTCTTCCATCAAAAACTTTTATCTGTGTGTATTGCAGGTCTAAATCGTTTACTGCTTCAGCCCGCAATTCTGCTGACTGGTCATTCAATTTCAACTACACTAAAATTAAAACTGTTGATGAAATAAAAGAAATGAATGCTTTGAATTGATAAGCTAAGTAAACCCACGTGACTAAAAATCAAATTCAGCATTAACTGTAAAAAAAAAATAGAAAGAGAAAACTATTGATCTCCTAACTTCAAAAGAAAAGAAAACCAATAACCTAGTGCGACATCCCCATCCCCTCATCTCGTCATCATTGAATTATAGCACTCTATTATATGTATTATGACTTTCTTCTGAAACTTTACGATTTACGAAAAAAATAAGTTTAAGATTTCTCTTTCTTTGTCCATCATCCACTTGGAAAGCAAATGTATCCGGGTGCTATGTTTTTGGCTCGATTTCTTTGAAATCCATGATTTAATAACTTCTTACACCTAACAGTCAATAAGCGATAATTCTATGAACTCAGCCTAGCTAATCCTAAGAACGCCAGTCATGTCCATAGCTTCCAATCAGCAAGCACCCGGATACATTTGCTTTCCAAGTAAAGGTTTACGTATAACTACATTTGAAGTGAATAATGACCTCAGTGAGACACAATCCTAAGAATTTCAAGGCAAAAAAATATCATATCGCTCATTCCCACATGCCTCAACAGAAACTGACCCAACTATAGCGGAAAAAAATAGTAAAGTCCTCAGAAATCATCATACGACTAATGTCACAATCCTAAAAGGGGGAGGGGGCGAAAGGACATAAAGAACCATTATCTCAGCTAACATATATTGTCTCTGTTTAGTTGCATAACAAAGACTAACTTTGCCCCCTCAGTCTCCAAATAATCAAGTGCAGCAGTACCAAACAATCATCAACGCCTTGTAGAGAGGAGGGGAATCCCTATTTGGGATATACTCTGAACCGTAATTAACAATTATCAGTAACAGCAATGGAATTTGCCCTCAGTGCATCTGATGATAATCTCGTTATATCAGCAAGAAACGTAAAAGGACACATAATACGTCATTTTCGTGACTTCTTATCTTGACCCTCTTTACACTGTCTATTCAACACTCATCTTATATATTGTTTGTGTTTTGGTTATCACGTATATTACCGATAACTCGTTGTTGAGCTAACTAGTGGAAAGATGACGCTTGCTCTGCTTACAGAGTTTAAACAACTTTGCCTTCAGAAACAAATATTTTGGATCCGATTTAAACGAATCTCACAAAACGGTCATATTTAAATCAAACAGGATTCAAATTTCGTGTTGTTCTGATTTTATTACTAAGTTATGATATCTACAAATAATTTATCGTTTAGTGACTTAATAACAATAAACCTGCATATTATTATATCCATAAGAAACAGCAGTAATGAAAATAAATAAGCCTTCTTAAAGATTCAGTAGAAGAACATGCCAAAATGATCAACACATAATTTATTCTATTTTTTTAGCGTCCTTCACTAAGTTTGAGAATGAGAAAGTAGCTTCTCATTCTCAAACTTATTCTCATTTCACAACTCAAGAAAATCAGTTGTAGAATTGACACTATTTCAGACAATAATATATAGGATTAGGGTTGTAGCCCACGACGCTGGGCTCAGCTATCAGTGAAGGGTAAGTGAATTGGCTGCCAGATTGACTGGTCGATCTGCAAAAAAATTAGGGCTAACGGATCATGACCAAAGAAAAAAATGTTCATTACAAATTGTTTTGCTAATAAATTGAAATTATTGGAATTTTCCCCTCGTTATAACAGAATTATAACGGAGATGGTGCCTATTTGTAAGTAGTCTTGAGCCGTGGACTTATAGTTTAACAATGAAAATTAAGTGTGCGGCATTCAGTCAACTTCTTATAACTGGTTACATACAATACAAGTTTGAAATTTTTTCGAACAGAAATTTCTATTCTCATTATTTCTTGTTTATGAGAGAATTATTGTGAAGTCTGCGACAAAGTTACGCGTTATTCAAAGAATTCTCGCGTATGATACTTCTGTGAAAATAGGAATAACTCGAAGAGAGGTTATAACGTCTTTTATTGAAATTTTACGTTATTGTATTGTATTGTAGTTGTAATTCTGTTTTGATGAAATCTGAGTTTAAAACTGGTCCGTTTGAAACTGAAGCGATTTAACAAATTAAAAAAGAAATCCTAAATAACAAATTCATTATATTCCATCCAACTAGTATAGAAGTATTAATATCAGTGTGAATCAATTTTCTAGAATATTTGCTGATTCCATCCAGTTATTGCAATATATAATTTCGACAAAATTTGCTACTTTGTGTGCGTTCTTGTTGGTTTGCTTGTTTTGCGGAGGAAAAATCTCGAGTTTCCGAAAGAGAAAACCCTTCCACCTTCGTGTGACATCAGTTGAAAAGTCCTTATGACAGGGTCGCATCCCAGACGGGATTAGAGCCAAGTCTGTCTAACCAAAAGGCATCTTTTATCCACTGAGACACGAAGGTTCCATTTGTTTATGTGCATTTCTTGACATCAAAACCATATCATTATTCAGATTAGGTGTTCTGTGTTTCTGCAATTTAGCTATACATCATTAGATCTATGCCAGCCAGCATATCAGAGATATAGAGATTTAGTTTTTTTTCTTTTTTTTCATGGAGTTTTCACATCTGCAAAATAATATATCAGCGACTGACTACAATTAAGATGCTAGTCATCTAAGTGAATGCGTATACATTCGAAAAAAGTGCAGAAAAAAAAACAGGGAAAAATTTAATGAAAGACAAAGGCACAATAATTATGAGAGAACTACGAGTTCCTTGGCCGAGTGGTTAGCATACCCACTCTCCAGCCAAGAGACTGCGAGTTCGAATTACACTTAGGCATGGATGTTTGTGATTGTCTTCCACCTTCATACATTCATTCATCCAAGTATAGATACACTCTCCAAAGATGGACTGGATCACTAGGGGAGAAGTAGACCCAACCCTCCCGCAATGGGAGAGGCCTTCACCCTGTAGTGGGCTGAAAATACAGACCGAACATCATCATCAGATGATGTTCCGTATGTATTTTGCGAGACGCTTTTAAATCTGGAGCATCACAGCAGTTATTAAACTGTCATCACAGTTATTGCAAAATGAGACGAAGGCTGATGAATATTTCATTTTACTTGAATAAATCTGAATATTAACGATACAATTTAACTGAAGCAAATTGTATAGAAATTTAGCAGTTAAACAAAATAAAATATTTTAATTGCTATATTACTTGAAAAGGAAAAAAAAATCCGCTGTTATTGCATGCAGCCAACAATATAACGATTTTCTGAGAATCTTTTACTAAACAAGATTGGTGACATTTTCAATGTCAGAATCTTGTAATATGCGCTCTGACACCTTCTAAGAAATCTTTCTTAGTTTTATGTATAACAGAACTGGAAGTTGACACTGTATCGGTAGGTTGCCATAGTTACATTATCAACAGACAGTGGAGAGCCATCAAACAAAAATCGTTTTCTTTCTAGAAAAACTATTACGAAAGTGCACAGTGCCCTCAAACATGTACTGGGACACACACTGATATCGTAACAAAATGCCATTTAGAGCTAAAGTCCATTGTGGTTAGCACAAGCCTTAATATTTAGACTTGAACAGTATTATACCTTTGTGCAGGGGACGGAGAGGATAAATACTAATCTTATATTTCACGCTACATTTATAGAATAAACCACGTAATTTCCTCATCAAAACTCGAAAAGCATGAACAATACGAAAACAGTAATTGGCATTAGTCCATGAGAAATTAATAAAACTAACCAAAAAACTGTTTCTTTCTTTTTTTCTAAACCATGAACAACGTAAAGTAAGGTTTATGACTCAATACATTGCTTTTTTTCTAAACACTGTTAATAGGCTAGCCAAATGCAATGTGGACACTTTTAAAGACAACTCTACCAGCACTGTAAAGAATTATTGATAGTGAAACCCTATTCCAGAAGAAATGTACACTATCAGCCTTTCGAAATGCGATTTACTTTGGTTATAATTATGGCCAGGAGGTCATTGTATTTTGTCTGAATTGTGTGTGTTCTCTGGCTAGTTTACCCATTTTTGGAAATAAAAAAATAATCCGAGTTTCGGGGAAGATGACATTATTATTTCCGAAAACATTCTTCATATAGGTTTTCACTCTCCTATACGGGATCAAGCACACGTCTTTCAAGTCGAAGGGGAAAGTATTGCATCGTCCTCGTGACTGCACAATGGAAGTATGCCACGGGAGGAATAAATTCACGGTTATTACCTTGCAGGTAATAATTATCACCTACATGGATGAAATCGGAAAGATTCTGATGACCGATTTGATTTATTATTATTAAAGAAATAAATGAAATAAACTGTCTAACGTACGAAGGTGGTCTGAAAAATTCTTCGCCTAAAAATGAAAAAACGAATTTATAATTAAAAAAATTTTTTTTTTCAACATAATCTACCTTAAGACTAATACATTTATTCCAGCAATGCTCCAGCGCCATTATCCCGTCCATGTACTGGTTCTCAGTAAGATCTACAAAATACCCCTCTATAACTGCAAACACCTCTTGATTCGAAGAAAAACCTGACTAGCGAGGAAGAGTTTTAGTTTTGGGAAGAGATAGAAGTCAGAGGGAGCCAAATCTGTGGAATACGGTGGCTGTCCCAACAATTCATAGTGCAGATTCCTAAATTTTCCCATTGCCGAAACACTTTTGTGGGCAGGTGCATCCTGATAAAAGATGATTTTTTTCTTCTCAACCGGTTCTTTTCTCACGAATTTTTTCGTCTAGTCGGATTAAAAGATCGGAATAATATCCCTCGGTTATTGTTTTACCCTTTTCAAGATAATTAACAAACAAAATGCCTTTAGCATCCTAACACATCGATACCATGACCTTTCCTGCTGATGGAACCGACTTTGTCTTCTTTGGCGCTGAACAACTGGCTTCTGTCCACTGTTTTGACTGCTGTTTGGATTATGGTGTGTAACAGTGAATCCAAGTCTCATCCATAGTAATAAATCGACGCACCAAATCAGTTTTATTCTTGTTAAACCGCTCCATGAACTGTCCAGAGAATTTCATGCGAGTGCGTTTTTGATCTGATGTGAGAAAGTGAGGCATCATCTTGTGCAAAGCTTTTTCATTTGCAATTCTTCATGCAAAATATAATCCTGCATGTTCTTTTGAAATACCCATAGTCTCACCAATTTCACGCACGTGTACTTGCCGGTCAACCAATACCATATCGTGCACTTCATGCACTTTGCAGTCTGTTGTATTTAGAAATAAAGCAGATCCTTTTTCGCATCTGTCAGATGTTAACCAAGCAAAAGTGCTTTGATCTGAGATACGTTATATTTATTAATTTATCAAAGGGAACAAATTGCTGCTAAGATCTTTGCTTTTAAGAATTTAAATGTTTTTCTTTATAACGTGCAATAAAAAAAATCCTCAACCCCTTTTATTCCCGCATAGGGAGTACGCGAGGCCATCTTAACCCTATACAACTATTGTAAACTGAGTAGGCAGTTCAATCTCCACCAATAGCCAATCAAAGTTAGCTGGCCTAAGTTTCTATCAGTTCCCGAGTTAGTCGGGAACCGATCGAAAAAAGACCTAGTAAAAATTCCACTAGACCGTGACTAGAATAGAACTTACAACACTTTTTCTTCGGACGGTCTAGCGTCGTGAACAGTACGACACTTTCACTGAGCTATACAGGCGCACCATATCGTGCATGATATATTAATTTTATATAACTTCAAACTAAAACTAATAACAACAGTTGTTCGTATTAGAATATCTTCATGTCAACAACCGAGTCTGATGTCTCACATAAGTTACTTAGAAGTTAATCATTTATTCGCCCTTTAGCGCATTCCAAGCACATCACAAGAAGTAGAAGGGTTTTCTGTTTTGTTTTTTTAAGAATTCTCTATACGTACAATATGTCTAGTGAGTGTTCTCTCCGATTTTATAGAAACAGAAGCAAACGGGGCGAATTATGCAGTAATATAATCAGAGTTGGATCCATTTTTGAGGGCAGAAATCTTGCTGGGTAAAATCTTAATTTTGAAATGTATGCTTTAAATGCTTCAACTAATGTCTAGTTAACTGATCTGAAATAAGGAGATGGCAGGGTTTTCCCCCTCCTGCAAAACAAAAATCGTCAGAAGACGATCAGAAAACTCATACAGAGATCGAAGACTATTTATGTAGGATTAACTTCCCAATCATAGCATCAGTCAGAATCATGTGAATCCAAGTTACTGGCCATGACAGATCACTGAGTCCAATACAGTAAAGAAATGATGAGATATACCAGGGTCATTTGGAAAGTCCTACATGCTGTATTCCTGATGCTGATCCAATAACCTTTATTCTGGCTTATTACTGCTCCTACCGTTTAGGTAAGTTTCGTATTCTTGTCTTTTTTTTTTTTTTTTGGTTGTTGTTGTTTGATATGTTTAACAAAGCGAGTCACTTCAACAGAACCTTATCAGTATTGGTGAAGTGTT
Organism: Typopeltis vanoorti; assembly: GCF_054136105.1. NCBI lineage: Eukaryota > Metazoa > Arthropoda > Arachnida > Uropygi > Thelyphonidae > Typopeltis > Typopeltis vanoorti. The sequence goes on from NC_143568.1 coordinate 82,106,335, forward strand.
TTTCCACTGAGTGAATTCTTCAACTTATGTAACAGATCGAAGTCTGGAGAGCTCTTATCAGGACTGCGCCATCATATACTTTTGCATAAAATTAAATGCTTCCCGTGAAACATCTGGATAAGTACTATTGTGTCAGGCCGGTCGATGTCTGGAATCCAATACAGTCGTTCTTATTCATCTTTCCATGTCCATCTTTTTATTTTTAATATTTAGAATGATTCAAATTTTGTTCGTTTTTGTTTTTTTCTGATAAATTAAAATGTGAAACTCTTGTACTCCGAACTTTTGGAAATCGGTAAGCAACTTGTGACCATGCTTGGTCGCATACTGGAAGCTTCATTTTTTTCAAATGATTATTTAAAAAAAAATACATGAGATTAAAACGTTCCCTACATAGCCCTGTGCGAACTTACATACCGCTGTACTGGCTAAAGATGAACAAGAAGATGTGTTCGATTCCAGTCATAGCTTAGAGGAATCATTTGAAAGTCTTTTTTTTTTTGCACTCGGTTCCTGAATTAGTCGATTTTAGGCGACTAATTCAGGAACTGAATTAGTTCTTTTAAGGCGACTAAATCTTTCCAAGGTTCCAATCTTGGAAAGATTTTTGTCCTCACATCTGAGAAAAAATTTACTGTTGCACTTGCTTTTCTTTTTTGAAACAGTCAGTAATTCACCCACTCACGGTCGAAATGTATACTATAAGTTTGCTAATAATCTTTTGTGAGTGGGAATTACATAACAAATATACCAACTGAGATTAAGAATCTTAACACAAATAGAACTTCTGTATTTTCCAACGGAAAACCACCTTGCTTCGTAATTATCAAGTTAGTAGGGTGGTGCATCGCTACCCCCACCAGCCACAAGGCTGACAGGAAATACGAGAATACAGGGAATATATATATATATATATATATATATATATATATATATATATATATATATATATATATATATATATATATATATCATCATCATCATCATCTTCTTTATACCCTCTTTTACCTTGCGGTGTCGAGGGTCTATTGATCATCGGACTTCACTCCGTTTACAGGATAAGGTGGTCAGCCTTATGCCCCGGTGTATCCTATGGCCTGTAGTGTTCAGTTCTCAAGGCCAGTTTGCCTGCTTTGCGGGATGAAAAACCCCAGAATAAACTGGGGAAAAAACCCTCTGTCCACGCCCAAGACTGGCTAACTTGGCTATGGCTGAGGAAGATCCTTCAGCTCCTCACGTCACCGACGGGAATCGAACCTAGGACACTCCTTCCCCAGGCATATGGTTGCGAAGCGCATAGCCACTAGGCTAACCGCGCGGATAAATTCCCGAATCGCGGGAATAGAGGTCACGTGGTAGCACTCAACAAGATAAAAGGAAAAAAGCAAAAGGCTGCGGTAAGCGAATTGTGTTTAAAGGAAGTTCTTTTCGTTAAGGAGTAAAGTTGCAAACTTGGATAGCTTGTAATGTCTCGAAGAAACGCAGGGAAGAATTATTGGAAAGCTTGGAGAAGGCCGTAGAATTACTGATATTGCCAGAGTTTGGAATCTCACATAGCTTGTATACAGGCTTTTGACAGCGTTTAACCAATGGAATATGTTCGTTTGCTAAGAGGTCGCCCTCGCTCTACTACGGAGCATGAAGATAGATATTTTGTTATAACAGCAAAACGTAATCGACACATCACGGCAGGTCAACTTGCAAGTCGGCTCCATTCAAGCACAGGTACAGGGATATCTCGATAAATTGTGGCAAGATTTCTGCAGTAAGTTGGCCTATTCGTCCGAAGACCTGTAGTTTGCATCTCGTTATCCATAGCTCATCGTAGAACACGTTTTCAACGGTGTTGTATCCATAAAAATTGGACAAGACATCAATGGGCTAATGTACTCTTTATAGATGAGTGCCGTTTTAGTGTTTTGTCCGATTCTGTATGACACTTGATCTGGCGTGAAAGTGGTACTGCTTACCATCACGAGAATGTTCTTGAAAGGGATAGATACGGCGGTGCTGTGGTCATGGTGTGGTGAGGCATTATGCTTAATGGACGCACCGAGCTACAAGTGCTGGAAAAAGGGACGGTGACTGGTGAACGATATTACAACGAACTTCTTCAGCGTTCAAGTTCGATTGTTCCGTGGTGCTGTAGGCGAAGAATTCATTTTTATGGATGACAATATGCCACACCACATCGCACACGAGCAGTGGAGATACTTCTGGAGACCAAGGATATTAATCGAATACACTCCTCAGATTTCAATCCCATAGAACACGTTTGGAACGCAATGAGGAGATGCATTGCTACTCGAAATTCTCCTACATAAAATAGACAAGGCTATATCATTTGCTTTGAAGGAGTAGTGGGTCAGTTTGCCTCAAGAACTCCCGAATCACGTGGTGCTAAGCATGGTACGATGTTATGAGAGCTGCATCACGGTTCAGGAGTGGACATATTTCATATACGGGTGTAATGAAATATATGAATTATATACGGGTAAAAATGTAGTTCGTCCTTAGCTTTTGGACCACAGTGTATATACATATGTATATTCAAGTACGTGAAAGAGTATTTTGCTAATATTATTTATTATTGTCAAGAAGGAACTAACTTATTGTGAATGAGCAGTGAAAATTGCGATGAGGAATAGTTGTGACCTTTTTTTTTTTATTAAACTTGGAGCAGAAATCATTATTTTGTTAGAAATGGTGTGGGAAAAAAAGAATTAGACTCCCTGATTAACGTTATTATAGTAGGTGGTATGATAATATTATATTAATAGTTTGGTTTGTGCAGTGCTTTTTTTTTTAAAACAGTTCATCTTTATGAATTATTTTTGAGATATTTTTTAATCGAATCGATAATTAATCAGATTTAATTAGGTAGAAATTAGGTTTTTAATAGGGTTAATAATAATAATTCGCCGTATTTCCAGGCCATTATCTGCCCAGGTAACTCATCTTTATATGAAAAGCTCCTAAAATGTCATTGGCGTCCTAGACGCTGCGAACCTGAGGGTTTCGTCAAACGCGACTGAGCTATAGAGGCTGGTTTAATACGGTTATAGAGTTAAATCATAGAAATTTAAAAACTGTCAGCTGCATCACTAAGTATTAGACGTCACGATCCTTAAAAGATGTAAACGTTTTTGAATTGATAAAAAAATTATACAGCAACAAATTTAGATTAAAATTTTCGTTAATCTGAAGTAGCCTTCAGATAAATACTATGATGCACTATTACAAACGGAATGCCTTATTTTTACTTAATATTTCTCTGAAACTGTGAACAAATAACTGCTTGTGCTGCATGTTATTTCTCTTCCATACAGACTTTGCAAAAAGCAGTACCATGTCTCACCTTCATTTCAGAGAAAGCTGCAGAAACACTGTTATAAGTCAAAGATTTTTATTCCCTTCAAATCTAGCATACAAGATACGTATGAGTTTCATCTCCTGGTATATACACTATATATATATATATATATATACATACTGAAGCGACCAAACTATGTCTGGACCTCAAACATGGCTTTTGGCCGCTTTTCGTTAAAAGAGTTATGCCACAGACAGGCCGCTAAGTTTAAATTATTCTAAACAAACTAACTCTTAGCCATCGGTGGCGTCATTTGTCACACCCTTCCAGGAAACTAGATAGAATTATTTCAAAGTTGTCTCCGCCAGAATTAATTTGAAACCTCGAGTGCCATTCGGACGCTTGCTGTGTAGTGCGTTCAGCCTAATTACGATTCAATAACTATAATGACCGAACACTTATCAGAATGCAATGTCTGTAGAGACCCTGTTTCCCAGCTGTGATTAATCTAGTTAATGGTGTTTAGTCGGAGTTTTCAGAAACTGCGTATATGTTTTATGCATTGTGTTTAATGACTTTGTGACATGAAGCTGTACTCATAAAGCCACCAAAAATTCTATCATATTAGAAGAAACAAGGAAAACCACAGATTACACATATTTTGTTGTTTTGCTATTACGAGTTCTCACAACCTATTAAAATAGGTTGTGAGAACTCGTTTTCAAAGATACATATCAAGAGTATTTTTTGTAGTTTTCCTCAAGCAAATTTTCTACTGAAAAACGCGAAAATTAAAAAAAATGCAAAGCTGATAGTAATAATTCGATTATCAGCTTTTAAAATGATAATAAATGATATAATCTTGCAGTACAGTAACGAGGGCATGAAGCGCCTGTGGCAAGTTTCTAACTTGCGTCCTCCCCCCTAACCCAACGCAAGTGTCTAACTTGCGGCCCCCAACCCAAAATTTTGAAATATTTAAATCTAACAAGTTAAATTTTACTAAATGCAATATGTTAAATACTTACTATTAAACCCATCAAAATGAGTTGCGGAATTTGTGTGTCTAAAGCGGCGTATTGCCGAAATTTAAAAAAATACAATACAAAATAGCAGACTTTTATATCTATTTATTTATTTTTATTTTTTAAGTTTTGTGCCCCAAACCTAGTTGCACCCATGGTGGGATCCTCTTTCGCTACACCTCTTTCGTTACGACACTGTAATCTTGAAATAATTTTTCGTTACTGTATTTTCATCTATTGTAGCGTTTCCCAAATGGTGGGTCACGACCCTGCACCGGGTCACGAAAATTAAATGCCGGGTCGCTTAAAGAAACTCTCGAAAATCTAGGTGTTTCGTCTTTGGGTTTTCTTTTTTTCACGAAACTCTAAAATACAAGTAAATAGCGTTTAATCGGGACTAATGAATAAATAATTGAATTAATAGAGACGAAAAACGCGCTCCTCCGCGTCCACGTCGCCATTTCAATTTGTGGTCCCGTCGTGTGGAAGCAGGGAATTAGAAATCTTTTACAAACAGAATTACAAAAAGAGTATAACATGAGTTCCATGTAGGGTGAAACTTCAGCTGATATCAAGGAACATATGCTAGGACTGCAACAAGTCTGAAGGAATATCCCCCCCCCCCCCCAATTAATAGCAACAAAGCATGGATAAGGAACCCTTTTACAGTGAACGCAGAATCTGAGACAGAATTGCCGGATTCAGATATTGAATCTATAATTGAACTGTCGTGTGATACGGCACTCCAAGACATCTTCAACACAATACCACTGATGGATATTTGGCTGTCTTGCCGTCAGGAGTACCCAGTTTTAGCAGAAAAAGCGATAAAATTTCTAATGCCTTTTGTCATCACCTATAAGTGTGAAACAGGCTTTTCAACACTGGTTTTTCTATAAAATAAATATAGAAACCGATTGGAAGTCGAACCGGATTAAAGAATAAAGTTATCATATTTTCCTCCAAACCTGAAGTTTCTAGTTAACAAACAACAGCATCACACTTCTCATTAATAAATTATTTGGCTTTAGTTTAATTTCTTTATATTTTTGTAAGAGTAAATGATAACTCTATGAACAATCAAATCTGTTATTCAAATTAAGGGGATATTAAATCCCACATTGTTTTAAAACCGAATAAGAAACTCAAAGATTGGAATCAGAGAGTTTCATGCCGAATATAGTAAATTATAAAAGTATCGGCGGTTACTAGCGTGAGCTAATGCAAGTAGTCCTAGTACGTAGTACAGTCTCAGGCAACTCGTTGCAAAGGTGGGCAAAGTTCGGATCGCTAATCTTGGTATTTTCCATAATGTAAAAACACATTTCCTTGGAAATGTATGCTGTTATTACATTATGGTGGGAGGTTCACTACCCAGAATAATACATTTCCTAGGAAATGTGTTTTTACACATTATGGAAAATACCAAGATTAGCGATCAGAACTTTGCACACCTTTGCAACGAGTTGCCTGAGATTGTACTACGTACTAGGACTACTTGCATTAGCTCACGCTAGTAACCGCCGATACTTTTATAGTTTACTATATTCGGCATGAAACTCTCTGATTCCAATCTTTGAGTTTCTTATTCGGTTTTAAAACAATGTGGGATTTAATATCCCCTTAATTTGAATAATGTTTATATCGCCGAAATGAAGCCTATTGGCTCTTTATATTTAAGTAATCAAATCTGTTTTATTTTGCCTATTGGCCATAAAATTTTTAGTGAGTCACGAAGATGAAGTATTAAAATAACCGGGCCACGGAAAAAAAGTTTGGGAACCCTAATCTAATGCATTTCGGTGTCTGCTAGAAATGCGTGAACGGCCATTATTTGAAATCACATTTAAAAAGCTGTATTGAACAGAAGCATTTGCGTTTTCTTGAGTTAGACTAAGGATTTTTGGGTCATTTTCTGGATTAGTCATATTGTATCGACTTATTAATTCAATCAAGTTTAGAAAAATTCCTGCATTCGGATTACCAATAATTTCTTGCGTACCTCTAAGAGGTGCATTATTCTTTGCACAAAATAAAATTACATCCAACACAACACATAAAATATTTCTCCATCTTTCCTTTTCTGTCTGTATTGCTTTTTGCAACAAATCGTCTATAAAACCACCAGTTTTAAGTTTCTTTTCAAAGCATTTCCAATGGAGAAACGCGTCGCGATAAAATACAGAATTTCCATGATCGGAAATTCGATTTAGATTTCCCCAATCTTTAAATCCTCGGCTTTGATTGCAGATGGAAGAATCCGTTTTTCCTCCTTTACCAAAAAGGATACATGGAAAACAAAATATCGATATAGATATTTTTGAAAAAATGAGTCAGTTACAATGGACTCGCTCTCCATTGGAACATTTTTTAGAAAACCATTCCTTTGAAAATCTCCTGCCATCCCTGAAGCAGATTACCTAAAATTTGCGTCCATGTTCAATTAGAACGCATCTAATTTTATCCGTAATAGGCGGCCATGAAGGAGGATCGTTGAAATTAATAGAATTAAATACCTCTTTTTCTTGTTCTGTCGAATTTTCTCGTATTTCAATTTCTTCTTCTTCAACTTCCCTTCCTTTTTCTTGATCTTCAATGGTAGTGTTTTCTTCAAATTCAATCGTCTTTTCTTGAGCCTCGACCAGTATTGTCTCGCGTGAACTGCTTGTATTTGAAGTACTCGGTTTTTCTAGCCAATTTTGCTACTGTATTACACTATGTTGATTTGTTTCATTTCTCAATATATATTCAGCACCACTGGGTTTTCTTGACGACATTAGTTCATCTGAAAAAGAAAAATTATATATTTGTAATATAATCACTTTTGATTACATTACAAATAAAAATGGGAAAGAATATTGATGTCGTAATATAATGTAACATGCAATGAAACATTTTTACAAATTTATATAATAGAAAACTTACCTTAAGTTTAACGTATTTAAAATAATTCCTTCTGCTCGTTGTCATATTAGCACACCGCACAAATAATACACATTAATATACAACGAACATGTCCAAACTTGCGTACATACCGCTTACTAGAGCGATATCATCGAGGGAACGAGTGTATCGAGCGAGAGCGTCCGACGCAAATCGTTAGTTTGCTTAAAGCATTTGACGAACATTGCAAGATACATTTGGCTTTTTATTTTATTTTTTTTATTTTGCAAGTTATTAATTTTCATTTTTCACCAATTTGCAGCCTTTTCCCATTGTTCACCGGAGGCAAGTGCCTCGTTTGCCTCACCCTTGTCTCGGCTCTGTACAATGGCTATCCTAAATATCATAATATAAAAAATAAAATTAAAAAAAAATACTCCACAACAAGAAAGTTCTACTAAAAATATAAAGTTTACAGCATTAAATCAACCGCCAGTCCCAAGTCACAGCAACATCTTATATAACACGTTTTACTTTGCAAGCACGTATTATCAATTAGTTTAGCGCAGGGTTTCTCAAAGTGCGTTCCTCTGATCCCCCCCCCCCCCCCCTAGGGCAGTGGTTCTCAAACTTTTTATTACCTCCGAGGCCCACCTGACAAGAGAAAATACTGTCAGCGACCCCCCTCCCCGGTTTTATTTATCAAAATAGAAGTCATACTAAATTTGGCGTTTTATTGTTTATTTTGTGTTTTCTACATACTATTTAACAGTTTTTGACTCAAAATAATTAAAGTATCACAATATTAGGTCTACAATAAAAATTAGTTTTAAAACTTGCAATTAACCAAAATTTGTACTGAAATGAAACAATATTTACCTCAAAGTATATTATTTTTCTGTGTAAAAATAATCAAATATTTAAATATCGAAGTCTAATATGATGGATGCAGTGGCGCACCCAGAGGGGGGGGGGGGCAAGGGATCCGAGCACCCCCTAAAGAAAAGTAAAAAACACTAGAAAAATTTCCAAAAATCTTTTCCTAATTAAAATTCATTTTTTTTTATTTATGTTGTGTGCTACTTATGAATTAGCGATCACTGCAGATGCTCAGTTATAGGTCATATGCGATGTGTAGTGTGTATTCGCAAAACGTCTACTCAACTCGCCCCCGCCCCAAAGGTTAAATCCTCAGCGCTCGGCCCCCTCCAAGATTAAATCCTGAGTGCGCCACTGGATGGATGGGCCTGTTTTTGAGAACAAAGTTTATCAGAACGTGGTGTAATATCAGGAATGGCCACTCTAAGTTCTTTAGTAATATTTAGTCCCAAACGATACTTCGACTTCATAGCTGCCAAAGCAGAAAAGCCTTTCTCGTATAAATAAGTTGTTGCGAAAAGAATAAGGATCTTCAGTGCTTTTTGGCTCAAAGTTGGGAATTCCTTGCCAATAAAACCTGTATCATCAAAAGTTTTTCTTTCTGTATTTTTATTTGTTGTTATTTTTAAAACTGATTTAGGATAGTTTTAATTTTTATCTGTAGGAAAGTATTCCTCGCCCCCTCCCCCTTTCAAGTTATTCGCGTCCCCCTGGGGGTAGCTCCCAGCAGTTTGAGAACCACTGCCCTAGGGTTTCGCGAATACCTACAGAAGTTCGCCAGAGTAGACAGGCATTTATAAATTACTGTATATTAAAAGTAATTTCTGGAAACAAAATATCTTCAGTGAATGGAGGGGGATACTAATTTTTATTGAATCGACTTATTTCTTATGTTACTCTATTATTTCTAATATTATGAACCATATGTTTTCTCGTATAGGTAACTATAAATTATTGTAGAACAGTTATCTTACTTTATTATTTGTAACACTATGTATCATATGTCTTCTTACTTAAAACAGTTTGTATGTAACGGTTTATTGTCATAATTCCTTTACGATATTTTTTTCGCAAGGGTTCCGTGAAAAAGAAACATTTTTATGTAGGATTCCGCAGTCTGAAAAAAAAAAATTAACAAACACTGTATTAATACTAACTCAGTATTAAAGCTCTAATTTTATTAAAACTGAATTACCTTACCCTTGCCTATCCTCTTCGCTCCCTGCGGAGCATAGAGCCTCAAAAACTGAATAGACAATGAACCTAGAAATAATATGGCTGTTTTAATTCTGCTCATAAAAGCGTGCTTCAAAATAAAATTAGTCAAAATTTATCAAACTGTAATTACTTGCTATCTAAGGGTGGTATTACACGTCAAGCCCACATATTATACAAGAGCACACAAACCTTTATCATAACAGTGCCATGTGTGAGCAAGTAGTTAGTTTTTATCAGAAAAAATGAACTCGTATATATAAGAGTACATATGACATAATGTAGAAACAGAGCATTTATGTGAAAGTAGAGATTATCTATTAGTCGGATTACCCTCATCAGGTATTATTAGGAAAGTTTTCGGTGCACTATCCCAAATGTGAGCACAGTATTCTAGGATCGGGAGAATTTGAGATGTGCTAAATATTAAGAGTTGTGCAGGTGAGAAATAGTCTTTTGAAGGAAAAAAATATTAATTTCAGGTTGATAAGACTATGGTTGTGATATGTTTATATCAAGACTAAAGATGTGAGACAGCCCAAGAAAAATATTCTCTTGACTAGAGTTATTGGCACTGCATTATCAGATGTAAAATCTCGGAATGAAAAACTCGAGTTTCGGGGAGGGGAACCCAACCGCCATCGTACGAAACTGGCTAACAGTAAAAAGCATTTGTAAAGATTCTTCAGGTCCAAAACGGGACTCGAACCCAGGTCTTTACAGCTAATGAGCATCCTCTATACCGACTGAGCTACAAAGGTTCGAGAGAAAGAGAGAGAGAGAAATTACACCATTAAAAAGTTAATTTCATTCAGCATCCCTAATATGACTATACATGATCAGAATTTTAACATTTTTAAAGCAACTGCTGCTCATTATAATTTAAAAACATAAATGCAAGGAACGAATGACATTCATTGACATATCTGTGAGTTTCATCTGACCTCACGATGACTTTCATATCCGCTGAAGAGACGAACAACTTGCGGCTGGAAGAGCGCTTTGACCGTTTGAAGTTCTGAGCGTTTATCGATGAGTGTCTTCAGCATTTTCATCAGTAATTGTGTTCTAGGACGGAATGGAAGTAACAGTATCCGTGTCCGGACAATTCACCGCGAGGAAAATTCATCGCGGGAAGTATTGGTCGCTGAAAATGTTATTCGCTAGAAAATTGAAATGATATTGCGTTGATACCGATATATGAAAAGTAAATGCAGTGCAAGATAAATTCCACAAAATATAATTTTATTATGTATCTATGTATTAATTTGCCAGCCTGGCTGGCCGAGTGGTTAGCGTATGCGCTCTCCAGCTAAAAGGCTGTGGGTTCGAATTCCGCCGTGTGCATGGATGTTTGTGATTGTGGAAATACCAGTGGTGGTGCTCGGTGGTAGATGGCGTTGGTGTAGTTACGGTCAGTTATTATTATATTATTATAATAATATTATTATATTATTATCAGTTATTATAATAATAATGATAATAATAATAATAGTCCGAGCGGTTAGCCGAGTGGCTCGTTGCTTCGCAAACCATATGCCTTGGAAAGGAGTGTCCTGGATTCGATTTCCGTCGCTTACATGAGGAGCTTAGGATCTTTCTCAGACATAGCTAAGTTAGCCGGTCTTGGACGAGGACTGCAGGGTTTTCTCCCCAGGGATTTTTTCTCCAGCAAGCAGGCAAACTGGCCTTGAGAACGTAACGCTTCTACAGACATAGGATACACTGGGAGGCATAGGCCAACCACCTTATCCTCGTATAACGGTTGCAGTTATAAGGAATAGAAACCCTCGACACCGTAAAGGTAAAAGAGGGATAGATCTATGTATTATTTATTTAGATTTTCATAATATTTTTTATTCTTATACAGTGAAAATAATATTTTATTGATTGGTGAGTTTCCTAATTTCTGTTTCGTCTTAAAATGGTATAAATATTCTTTCTTACTTTGATACTACAGATTCTGTTGATGGAATATTAATATTTACAAAATTATAAACTCGGCTATGTCTGAGAATGATCCTACACTGCTCACGTCAGCGACGGGAATCGAACCCAGGAAACTCCTTACTCAGGTATATGGCTGTGAAACAACCAGCCACTTGGCTAACCCCGCGGACTAATGCATACATACATAATAAAATTATATTTTGTGAAATTTATCTTGCGCTGCATTTACTTTTCATATATCGGTATCAATGCAATATCATTTCAATTTTCTAGCGAATAACATTTGCAGCGATCAATACTTCGCGCGACGAATTGTCCATGAGATGAATTTTCCGTTAACCACAGTATCTGGCTGCAAGGATATTTTGAGCTTAGGAAATGGTTTCAGTCAACGAAAATACTATATATAGGTATACAAATTGACTCCGATTTATCAATTGACTAAAATGGAAATTATTCTATTATTTGTATAATTATACTTGGTCGTATTATTTGAAGAATATAAAGTGCAAAAGTGATTTTAAGCACAACCAATAGCACGGTATGTGCTACTAGTTGCGCTTACATTTTTTCTTTTTTTTTAAAATGCGTTGTGGTTGCAGAAACTATAATAACATGTTGTGAAATGTTTTTTCTTGGGTGCTGGATATGTTAATAATTTTCAACTTCCAGCTAAAAGATTGCTTGCTTTTTTTTTAGTACCGTACGATGGCCGTAATCAGACTTTGCACTCTTCATGCCGTGTTCTTGACATTGTGCAGGGCAGGTGTTTTATTAAACTTGACCGAGAAAGGTCCAGCGAATAATGTCATAACAACTAAAGAAGTATTGGTAAGTCACTTTCCTTCTTGCAGCAGTATTACTATTATTATTCTTATATCATAATTTCATTGCAGTTTATAAGAAATGAACTTTTCACCTCGTGAAAACTGAACACTGATTTCTTTATTTTACGATCACAAATCACTTAACTAATATGATATACTGAGGCAGACACATTCAATATATAACTGCCTTTCGCACTCTGTATGTCATAAATAAAATTGATCACACCTCCTTTTTACAGAGAACGAATACACAAACAACTCAGCGTGACAGGGTCACATTTACGCATAAACTAGACAAGCTACAACTCAGATCCTCACATTACAAAGGGCCTCCACCTCAGTATAGATAGCATAAAATTTATCAAGAAGGGAGAATCCTCTTAGTAATTATAGTTTAGGGACACAACAACCGTAAATCCGGTCCTGCTCCTATTAACAGACTCTTCTCTTCTTCTTCTTCTTCAACCTTTTGGTTCTGTCCACTGCTGGACGAAGGTCTCCCCCACAGTTTTCCAGATCACTCGGTTTTCTGCCTCTCCCATCTATCTCACTCCTGCAATTTGTTCCAGTTCATCTCTCCACCTTCTTCTCGGTCTTCCTCTTTGTCTTGCTCCGTCCATTGGTCTCCACTCTGTTGTTTTTCTAGTCCATCTCCCGTCACTGCATCTGGCAATATGGCCAGCCCATCTCCACTAAGCATGTTTAATGTATTTTACAATATCCATGCCACCTGTTTGAGATCTCATCCAGGTATTTCTCTTCCTATCTCTTAATGTTATTTTTAGCATACTTCTTTCCATGCGATGCTGTGTTGTTCTCAGCTTTTTATTTAGGGCTTCTGTTAAAGTCCATGTTTCTCCTCCATATGTTAGGACAGGAAGTATGCAGTGGTCGAAAACTTTCCTTTTTAGACTCACAGGGATGTCACTTCTGAATATGTCTTTCATTTTCCCATAAGCCATCCATCCAAGGTGAATTCTTCGTTCAATCTCTTTTCTTTGGCACTCCTCAAAGGATAACAATTGGCCCAAATATACATATGATGTAATTTGTTCTATTTCATGGTTTTCAACTTTGACAGTTCTGTGGTTTATGTATTTATTCATCATTATTTTTGTTTTTTCTCTATTTATTTTTAATCCAATTACTCTGGAGTCTTCATTTAGTTGATTTAGCCTTTCTTCAAGATTATCTGCTATTAGGACAATATCATTTAGTAACGACAGATTATTTAGCAGGACAGATTATTTAGTAACGGATTAAATGAGTGTATGCATGGAATAAATAGTGCAGAAATACATACAAAGAGATTGCTGAGCGATATACAAAAGAATGTGGGAGAAGATCAGGACAAAAACAAGCATCAGTGGGGGTGAACGATGTCAAGTTAAAAAGGATCAGAAAAGATATTGTGCTGTATGGGGGATTCTATAATAAAGGGTGTGAAGGATGGTAGAATAATTAAAGAGTGTTCTCCTGGGTCAAAGATTAAGGATATAACTAAGGCTGTGAAATTGCAGAAAGATAGAGCGAGTGAGATTATTGCAGTTATAGGGACGAATGATCTAGGTAGCGAAAGATTTTATGTGAGACAGGATTTGAAGGATTTAATGATAGCAATGAATGCAAAGAGCGAGAGTGGAAAGATCATGAGTGTGCTACCAAGATTTGATAGCGATGAATTAAACAGAAGAGTAATTATAGTAAATGGAATGATGTCAATATTCTGTAAAAGATTCTGCAAAGAAATGAAACTGAATATTCATTTTATGAATGTCTGGGATGAGTTTGATAAAAGGAAGGAGTATTTTAAGAAAGATGGGTTGCACTTAAATGGATTGGGCGCTTGGCATTTAGAACATTTATTGATAAAGGCTAGAGTAAATGGTCAAAAAAATGGGAAACGGGATTTGCTAGGGAGACAGGTGATAAGAGTCAACTGTAAATAATACTGAGTTTATTAATCGCTGTAAATTTGGGATTAATTTAATCCCAAATCTGCTACCTCTGTATGACAGAGAAGAGTTGAGAAGGAGAGCCATAATTGCAAATAATCTTATGCGCAGGTTATGCAGGAGGAGTGGTGTGGAGTTTGTGGACGTATGGAGTGAGTTTGATGGGCGAAAGGACTTATATAAGATGGATGGTTTGCAACTGAATGCATTTGATGTGCTGAGATAGGAAAACGTGTTCTGAATGAAATGAAAGTGGATGTGCAGAAATTAGAGCTATTAGGGGGGGGTGAAGTGGATATGCAGATATCAGGGAGACAATTGAGTGCAAGAATGTGTATAATATGCCTGAGCTGGTACGAAGGACAACAAATCAGAATGGGATAGTTAGTATAAGGCATCAAAATAGGGATGGGACAAATGGGCTTCTGCAATTCATGTATACTAATACCAGGAGTGTTAGAAATAAGAAGGAAGAATTGTTGGCCTTGGTTGGCTCTTCCTGGCCACAGGTTATTGGCGTTAGTGAGACATGGCTGACAAAGGATGATATAGCTAGTGGGATAGAATGTGAAGGGTATAGTGTGTTCAGGAGGGACAAAAAGAAAAGAATGGGGGGAGACGAGTGTTATTGATGATGGTTCATGAACTACAGTCAAGGAGAATTGAAGTTGAACTGCAGGATAGTGAAAAGAGCTCATTTGAGGCTATTTGGTGTGAGATTGAGACTAGTGGAATAAAATATACATTTGGGTGCTGCTATAGACCAGGTGATGGAATAGATGGTGGAGATAGTATGCATAGACAAATAGACGCAATGAGTGGAAGGAGGGTAATTATTATGGGGGATTTTAACTATGGTAACATTGATTGGAAGGAGGAGAGGACAAATGGGAGGAAGGAATTTGATTTTATGCAGTTATTAAGGGATAACTACCTGAGACAGCATGTAATGGAATGTCCTAGGGGTTCGAGAGCGCCTGACCTAGTAATTGCATCTGAGAATTTGATTGTAATGAATATGACCACGTTGCGACCAACTGGTGAGAGTGATCATAATGTCTTGACATTATGATCACTCTCACCAATTGTGAGATGGCTAAATGTGTGGAATTTCCAATTAAGAAAGGGTACATGTGGAATTACCAGGCTGGTAAGTATGATAAGCTTATGAGATTGTTTGGTTCAGTGTCATGGCATGTAAAACTGCAAGGGCTGGAGGTTGATAGTGCATGGGAAGCGGTAAAAGAGCGTTTGAAGGAGGTAATGGCTGACTGTATACCTAGAGTCAGGATAGTAAATCAAGTAGGGGGTTAAATGGATGAATAACACCATTAAGTTTGAGATGCAAAAAAAAAAAAGAAACAACTGTGGAGGGAATTTAAGGAGAAAGGTGACTTGCAGGCCCATGAACAGTATAAAGCACAGGCCAGAAAGGTAACGAGTGTGGTAAGAAAAGCAAAAGCGAATTATGAAAGGAAATTAGCCATGCAAGCTAAAGAGAATCCCAAACTGTTTTTTCGATATGCTGCAAGTAAAAGAAAAAATGTATACGGCAGAATGATTTTAAAGAATGCCGATGATAGGGAGGTAACTGAATCAGTTGATATAGTGGAATTACTGAGCGAGCACTTTGCAAGTGTATATCATCCAGGTGGTGATATTGCAGGAATGAAGCAACCAATTGCTTATACGGGAATTGCGGTGAATGAAATGGAGGTGAATAGTATATTACAAAACCTTAATGTGAATACATCTGCGGGATTGGATGGTATACCAGCCCGGGTCTTACTTGAATCGGGGTGGAAAGAGGAGAAAATAGTTCCCCTGCATAAAGGAGGTTCCAAGACTGCTGTTGCAAATTACCATCGATCAGCATATCAGGAGTCGTTGTCAAGGTTTTGGAGAAAGTAATCAAGAGAAAAATACAGGAATGGATAGATGAAAATGGGATACTGTATGGGGGACAGCATGGTTTTGTGAAGGGTAGATCATGCTTCACTAAATTGCTTACGTTTTATAACACAATGAAGGCTGAACTGGATAAAGGTAATGGGTGTACAGTGATTACTGCTAGACCTTGCTAAGGCCTTTGACAGGATACCACATGGAATTCTAATCAGCAAACTGCAGCATATGGGGATGGATATAGGGTTGGTGAGATGGATATTAGGGTGGTTGATGGAGAGATATCAGAGTAGTTTATTTAGGGGTAGCGTCCAAAAGACGTCCTGTGACTAGTGGTGTGCCACAGGGTTCTGTTCTTGGACCACTACTATTTAATGTGTTCATTAACGATATAGGAAGGGATCTGAGGGGAACTGTTCATTTGTTTGCTGATGATGCAAAGTTGGGTAGAGCAATAGTGAATGCACATGATGTCAAAATTTTGCAGGATGATTTGGATAGATTGGAGGACTGGGCTAAGGAGAATGGATGTCAATTTAATGTGGCAAAGTGTAAGGTTATGCATTTTGGGGTGAAAAGATTAGCAGCAGTATACCGCATTGCTGGAACTGTACTCCAGGAGATTGACGAGGTCAGGGATTTGGGATTGTTGGTGGATAGGAAGTTGAAGTTTAGGGGGAACATTGCAAAAGTGGCTAAATCAGCTCATCAAATCACTTGGTTACTAAAGAATACTTTGACAAGCAGAGACAAGCAAGTTATTGTACTTCTGTACCGAGCCTTGATAAGACCTCATCTCGACTACTGTGCTCAGATTTGGTCACCTAGGTTTCTTCTTGATGGGGAGGAGGTGGAGATGATCCAGAGGCGAGTGACCAAGATGATAGCAGGTCTATAGAATGAACCTTATGAGAACAGGTTGAAGATTTGTGGGTTGCAGAAATTGGTTAATAGGCGGAAAAGGGGTGATATGATTGAGACATTCAAATTACTGAAGGGTTTCTATAAGATTAATTCAGAGGATATTTTTCAGAACAGGCCTGGTGATGGGAAGACTAGGGGCCATCCATGAAAACTGGCCAAGAGTGTGGCTAGCAAGGGTGTTAGAACTAGGTTTTTTACTTGGAGAGTGGTGAATGAGTGTTATGTTGTGGGTGCCATGACTGTGAATGAGTTCAAGGCAAAGTATGATAGATACTGTGTGGATGTTGAGTATTTGTTTAGGGTCTCCCTCGATGAGTCTAAGGACTCCTTGGAGTTTCCCGTGATAATAATAATAATAATAATAATAATAATAATAATAATAATAATAATAATATTCTGCAAATTTCAGATGATGCAGCCTTTCTCCATTTATGTTTATTCCTTTTGTTTCCCAATCAGGGCTTCTAAAGACTTCCTCTAGTACAGCTGTAAATAATTTGAGAGATATAATGTCGCCTTGCCAGATGCCTTTTTGTATTGAGGAGTTTTCACTGTTTTTATATAATTAAATTACAGAAGTTGCATTATTGTAAATATGTTTCAGTGTTTCAATATATGGTTTCTCAGTTCCCTGGTTTCAAGTGCTTTTAGTGTTGCAGATGTTTTAACTGAATCAAATGCTTTTTCGTAGTCTATATAGGCCAGGCATAAGGGTTTATCGTATTCAATTGATTTTTCAATAAGCTGTTTTAATATGTGAATATGGTCCAAAGTATAGTAATTCTTTCTAAATTCACAGGATTGAATTCCCCGTAGTTTATATTTTATTATATTATTTATAATTTTTGTGAAAACTTTATATATGGTGGGGAGTAGGCTTATAGGTCTGTAGTTTTTAATTTCTTCATTATTGCCGTTTTTAAAAATTAATATTAGAAGTGAATTGTTTCAATTTTTGGAATTTTTCTCTGTTTTAGGCATTTATTAAAGAGTTTAGTCAGCTGTTTGATGACAAGGCTTCCTCCCAGTTTTAAGGTCTACCATGATTCCATCTTCTCCTGGGGCCTTTCCATTCTTCATTTCTCGCAGTGCCATTTCCACTTCTCCTTGTAAGATGTCAGGGGCATCAGGTTCTTCTTCACTCGAGTTATCCATAGATGATTCTTGGATGCCACGGTCTTTGTCTTCATAGAGTTCAGTATAAAATTCCTGAATTCTTTTGATTATTGCATCTCTATTTTCTATAAGTTCACCATTTTTTCCTCTTACTGCAGCTATTTCCTTTGTTCCAAATGATAATGTTCGTCTTAGAACTTTCATATTACTATTGTTTTCTATTGTTTCTTTAATTTTCCTAGTATTATATGATCTAAGTTCATGTTTCATCCTTTTACGTATAGTTTAATTAACAGACTAACCAACATAAAACATAAAACAGTGTCATATAATCTTTAGCAATGCTATAATGATTTCGTTATCTTCCCTAAGATCTTTAAGCTTCATGAAAATTACTTTTAAATTAAATTACGAACAAGATATTCCATACCTCTTAACACAATGAATGTCATGTTAAGATATTTACAAACTGAATCCCATGTTTATATTGGACGTCAACTACAGTGAGTAACATCTATGTTCACCTCCATTATGTAGTCAGCTAGGGGGTATTCTATAATACATTGTACGTACCCCCGATCGCCTCATAACCGTAGTTGCTTCGCGCAAGTAATTCCAAACTACCCTAACCATTTCCCCACTGGTGACGAGGTGCTGTTGTCTAGTTCTGATAGACCTTCTGATTGATATGGTTAATGCGTTAATAAAAACGGATGCAATCACTGTTTAATATATTTTTAAAAAGTTTTCCTTAAATTAATTCTGATATTATAATTTTCTTTTTAATTCGTCACGATACACTTCATCTAATACTTAAATATTTCAGCAAAGAAGCAGGAGGCAGGGACCTGACTATGAACCTGAAAGTGAGTATACTAAGTATCAGTGTCTTAAAATAAAAACATAATTTTCGTTTATCCTAATATTTTCTTATTTTTAATTATTTAAGAACAAATTTTAAAGAACTGAAACAATAATTTGGAAAATCATTATGCAATGGCAAAATTAAAGTTGAAAGAAGGATAAAGTTTATTATATCAAATCACGGTGCGGGTTCGTTGAAATCGCAAAATGTTTACACCTTGTAAAGTTTATGAAAAAGTTAGAAAAAAAATGTGATTTAAACAATTTTTCAATGATATGCAATAGTATGTTGTATTCTTATGCACATTTTCCTACCGAAAGGCATGGGACATGAAGATATAAAGCTGTTTGTTGATAAAAAAAAAAAAAATAACAATGTATTGTTCGCCCTTGGCAGTAGTACAAGTTCTAACTTAATTTCAACTTTCTACCAAAAATTAAGGTAGAAATTTAATTTTCCATCTTAGCTTCTGGCAGAAAGTACATGCAGGTGGTACTATGCTCAACGCATTAGTAAGTTCCATCAACCAAGATGGCTACGTTGGTCGTGCTTTAATTCTTCCAATTTGTCCAACAGGCTATCCGATTCAGGATAACATTTTCTGATGGGCTGCGCCATTTCCCACATGTTTTAAAATCGCTACTTTCTGACACGGAGCGTTGCGATGTTAGAAAGTATAACGGCTGGTTCCATAAACTCTCACACTGTAGAACAATGATCTAGAACAGGGTCGGCAACCTTTTTGGATTGAAGAGCCATTTTTAAAATTATATCTGTTAAAAAAAAATTTAGGGAGCCGCACGCAGTGATGAGCAACCAATGGTCCGCGGGTTGCATGCGGTCCTCTCAGGTTTTTTGTGCGGTCCACGGTGTTCGTTTTGTACGGCAGAATTAGTATATTTTAACTAAAAATCTATTTTATGAAAGTTGATTTTTACATGTGGATTTATTTGTGCAGGTTAAAAAATTAAAATATACCTAAATAATGGAAAATAAATTAATACTTTCTTAGCAAAGAAAAAAATATTCTTCATGCGAATCGGATCGAGTATTTGATTTACTATTTAATTGCTCATCACTGCTTTAAATTTAGAAACTACATTGAAAAATATTATAATTAAATTATTTATTCAGTGGTTTTTTTTTTTACAGTAACACGTTATCATACTTGTAAAACACAGGAGTGGCATGCCACACGAAATTATATGATATTTTTAAATATTAAATAATAAAACAAAGATTTGCTCCTCCTTACAAAAACATATGAATAAAATCCAACAACATACCTATTTCTTGAGTTTTATTTTTTTAATTTAAAATATGTTCTTAGTACTACTTTTGCTATTGAACTTTTTGGGATAGTTTCTCAATAGGCGGCGAATACGCCGTAATTTTCATTTTCAAACATGACGAAAGACCCATGTTGTTTAGTAGGTTTCTCAACGTACTTTTAATAAAAATTATATTAGAAAATATTTGCTCACAGAAATATGTCGATCCCAAAATCGATAGAAGTCCAAATGAGTATGTTTGAAATCACCGAATTTAAGTGTCCGGTAAATAATTCCACGTGTCAAATACAATCTGATCTTGCTCTTTAAGATCTTCTATTTCAGACTTTTTTTTTTTTTTTGTATTGCAAGGGTAGATTTTTGTCTTTCCAACTCCTCCAGGTCAGCTTTAAGATTTCTAAATTTTTAATCCCACAAATCCTGGGTTTTCAGGTCCTCTAACTGAAGTTGAAATGCAGCCTCATCAATTCCACCAAACGGTGAAAAATTTAATTCGGTAGGATTAATTTCAAGTGGTCGCAATAAAAATGAAATAGTTGCCTTGTTCTTTCTAAATTCCTCAAAATCTCCCATTAAATGCAGATCGCATATTTACCACAATTTCTTTGAAAAAGGTAAATTTATGGAATTATTATCAGCTTGTTATTGTTGATATTTCTTCAACGTAGGAAAATGTAATAATGTGCATTTTTCTAGGTCTGTCGCAAACAAATATAATTTTTGTTCGACCGAAATCACTTCTTCTAAAAGCAAAACTGCTGTATTTCCCTTTGCCTTTAGTTTCTTATTTAGTGCGTTTAAATGGGAAGTCATATCCACCATAAAATAGAATTTTTGTAAAATGTAAATAGAATGTAAAGAAGGATTATCGCGTATGATTTCAAAGAGTTCAAACATAAAAGTATTAAATTTTTCAGCATCGTATGTACTATTTTCAATTGTAAAATATCCTTGACTTAATGTAAAATGTCCTTGATTAAATGTAAAATGTCCTTAATTTATTGCAAATGCTAAATTTAGGGTTTTTAGTTTCTAATTTAATAATGCAACATAAATAACATTCATTTTGCATTATTCAAAAATAGATTGTTTAATAACGAAAAGAGCCGCAATTATTCATTCAAAAAGCCGCAGGTTGCCGACCCCTGATCTAGAACATTAATGAAGGACCTAGCAGCCATGAATGAATGCCCTGCGATCAGTTGACTCAATCCACACAAGCGGTCCCACATCATTACTGTGCCACCTCCAATTTTCATCGTTTGGACCATATACACGCTCAAGTAAAAAAATAATATCAATAAATAAATAAAAAAAAAGTTCTCCAGACATTTTCAATATCCAAACGCATTTCTCTGAGTAGCATGACTCGTCACTATACGGGATATTTTCACTGCTTCACGTCTTGGTCCATTTAAAGTAACGACGTGAATTTGTCGATCATAAAAGCTTGCAGCCTCATGTCGTAGTAACACTTATGGGGCTGCTTGTGATTGTTTGCATGTATGGTGGTCGTTGTTAGACTGTATGGAGTTGCCGGTCTTCAACCAGCAGAATGCAGGTTTGAAATCCACTCTAGGAATATATGTTTTTAATTTTTAACCATCTGTAGGTGGCAGACAATTCTTTTTTTCTTTTTTTTTGCCCAGTGTGGACCAACATTGGTAAACGAAATAAAAAGTTGTTCCATAAATAAAGGATTATCTAAGGATTTAAGGATTATCTAACCCTTAGCCCATCTATAGCGCAAATGCTAAATGTGCTGTAAAACAGATTCTCTAGAATATGACGGCAATGAGCTGACTGCCATCTCAAGGGGAAATCTTGTCAATCAACAACTCTTGTCAATGAATGTTTTGAACCTATGCGGTCACATCTTGGGCTCAGTCACCTCTGATCTCCCATTTCTTCATCACACTGCAACTGTGGACTTGGATATGTTTAATTGCATTTCCCCCAAAATGAAATGCCTCTCCTCCTCCTCAGAAACCCTGTTAACTCTTTCTGTATATATTCATCATTCTGCACGGAAGATCGAAATGATTTCAATGTCAATCATTGATCTTTCATAGTTAAAAAAACTATGAAAAATTGCCTTACAGTTGTAGAGTTGCATCTCATAACTTTTGGTAGGACAGTGTATATGGATGCATCTTATTTTAATGTATGTACGTAATTACGGCAAGGATACAAATTATATTCATAAACATAAAATATATAGACGATAAATTTTAACTTAAATCTTTAGTGTATTAAAAAGCAATAAAAAAAAGTTACTGGCATATTTTTAGTATTATTTGCAAGTCTGTAATTTTTAACATCTGCAACAAAATTTGTGTGTTCTTTAATTATAACGAAATTTCATCAGGTCACATATGGAATTAGAATCATAATATAACTAACGTCATAATATATTCAAGTTAATACATTATGACTTTAACTGTATCAGTATTAACCGAAAAATCTAATCAGCTTGAATTCACCTCAATAAGAACAAATTAATTACCAGCAGACTTTCTGTATCTTCATTAAATATTTGAGTTTTGAATATCTGTTCAACAATAATGATTTCTGGTATTCTAAAATTATTTTTTCTTTCTCTTTGCAAAGTTATCTTGAATTTGTTATTATTAGTATCGGAAATCTCTATTTTCAGATCAAAACTATAACTAAAAAGTATACCTTAAAATCATTTTAAAATGTTTAACCATTGGGGGGGGGGAAGCATATTAACTTGTGTTGAACAGAGTTTTATCTGCTGCTAAAGGACGACAGCAGAACAGATATTTTGCATGAACACCGTTAAAACCACTCACGTAACATTTTAGCTTATTGAATAATCATAAAACATTATTAATTATACTAATAAAACTTTTAATATTAGTTTATACTGTGAATAGAAACATACATACCTGCATTAATAATATTATTATTTAACTAAAACTTAAGGACGATACGACAACATAAACACCACTAATAGACTTCTTTCAAAACATGACGGCGGCTAATAATAGTCTCCTTAACCTTGTAACCAGGCTGTTTCACGTATAAGTAAATTATAATTACGTGTTCATAACTTTGAAATACAATATAGATTGAGAACTGTTTATGGAAGATAAAATTTTAACCTAAATCTTTAGCGTATTAAAAAGCAATCAACCAGTGAAATAAGAAGCATTTACGTTTGAAATAAAGAAGTAACCTATATAAAGAACACTTATCCTTTTTAGAGTTTCTTTTTCATATCGTAACTCGAAAACAAAAGAATGATTTATAACATGGAGAATAACCCATATTATTAGGAATGGAAACAAGGTTAGAAAATTAGCGAAAATTATTTCTGCCATCAGAAAGGAGGGAAAAATTATAGGGAAAAATTCAATAATACAGTCTATAGATATATCTTTTGATTAACGACATATAGTGATTCTAGAATCTCAGTTGCGTGAGACGAAATAGTGAATGTATTTCCTAACGTATACAGTGAATAAAACTAAAATAAAACAGATAGCCAAGACAAGATTTTAAGACAAATTATATAATTTGTCTTAAAAAAAATCAAGCTATAATATGTATGAAAACGCATATTATACTGCTTTCAGAAATTCAAATTGATACTTTATTTCAGTCTCTCAATATGAAAAAGCTATCATTAACGAAAATTTATTCCTACCATTGCAAAGGTAAAATTAAATTCCGAAAATCTGCAAAAAAACAAACAAAAAAAAAAAGCTCTAAGAAAAACTCGACATTTTTCTGAATTAAGGACACATCTGATTTCAATTTTTATTTTACCTTTATTTGATTTCATTATTTATTTCATTTAATTTTTTTTAAGAACAGTCCGTAAATTCAGACTGTCGGCCAAACTGTACGCGGAGGGTAAGGTGATGTCATTAATTTGGATGTTCTTGATAATTATTAACGTAATATTTTAAAATTAATATACGGTCCAAGGTGAAGAGTACTCTACAGCTTAGAATAATGAACTGACAGTTCAAATAATTCCTTACAGATACTCTGTAAGGAATTATTTTACATCCAAACAACTAAAACCAACATTACTCAATTAATTGTGGGATGGCGATAACATTCAGATGTATATGTAACTACTTCCGTTTAACTTCCAATCTGTTTATTATGAAGTTGATTTCATCACTGGCTTCAAAGTATGTAACAAGTTTACATGAATGGTGTCAAGTTGCTTAAACGACATTGGGATAAGTATGTGAGAATGTTTTAAAATATACAGAAAGCAGAATTTCCCAATGTAAAAATTGATGCACGGTGAGAATTTTTAAAGTTCGGCAACAATAAACCTCAAAAAGTTGAAACTCAAAAAAAAAAAAAATCCTTTTAAGTTCTTTCTAGCAGTTGTTTATGCTTTGAATTAGATTGGAGAGATGAGCGTAAAATTATTGTTTCGATTATGACAAGTACAAGGTTTTGCACTTTTGGAGAGCAGATGTGTATGTCAAGGTACTGTGTTAGTGGAACTGTGCTCTGCTCCTGGAAAGACGAATGAGATTCATCTTCTCCAAAAAAAATCTAAGACAACCGCCAACTTATCCATGCCATCGGGATATAACCGGCTCCAGTCACCCAAATTTATCTAAAAATGTACAGTGTTGTATTCTGAAGACATTTACAAAGTCTAGTGATGTCACACTTTTTACGATACTTTAGAGATTACCTCAAGGGCCACTTTATTTTCGAATGCGAATAGAATATACACGGTGATTCCCGAGAGCTATAGGGTATTTCCACCTTATGTAACCCTAATTCATAAGTAGTATAGAAATAGAAGATACCACACAACATAAATAAAAAAAAAAAAAAAAAAACTAATTTTAAATACGAAAAGAATTTTGGAAATTTTTCTAGTGTTTTTTTTTTTCCTTTTTCTTTTTGGGGGTCGGGGCCCCTTGCCCCCCCCCCCCCCAGGCGTGCCACTGGATATCTTCATTCCAGTTCTATACTTCATACCAAGCTTTTGCAATATCTTCGGCAACCGTCCATTTACCATTCACCGTCACTTTCTCACTTATTTCCACACTATGAGGTAATTTTGCATGAAAGTGGTTATGTTAGATTCCGTTTTTGCTTTAGACTCATATTCGTATCATGTCATCCTCATAAGGTGATCCATTTGTTTATTCAAATTTTGCAATGTGTTTTCGAATGTTTATGATTATTCATTGACTTACATAGGCTTAAAGAACTATTACAGTATAAATACTGCTAACTCTCGCATTATGATATGTTAGCAGCATGTCGAATTTAACATGCAGTTAAAAATACGAGTTCAGAAATAGCATGTATAAAAACTAATTCTGAGAAGGTTTATGACTCATAATCATAGAAAATAAAATACAAGAAACGCTCTTGTAGTACTCATAAGTACTTACATCTACTAAGTATCATAAGATTTTCTTTGAAATTAAACATTAATCATTAAAATTCAAGGGTAAATAACTATTTATTTAATTATTTATTTTACAAAAAAAAAAAACGCTGAAAGTGAGTAAATAGTAATTAAATTAAATGTACTTTTGTACTACGAACATTTATCATTTGAAATATTTTGCCATAATATTTATTTTGCTAACCTTCACAGTTCTGTTTTTAAGTTCGTACAATTCCTTTTCCCAAAGATAAGTGGAATTTTTTCGTTTAACTCCTCTTATGCACCCTTACTGAGTTACCATGTGATATAGCAGGTGGCGGGATCATCACTTCTAACTTCAATAAACTTTTGACCTGGCTAGTGTTGCCTTCTTCACTCGCCTCTTTGGCTGTAAAAAGCCGGCTGACATCTACTTTCCCCGTCAAAGGTTGCATCAGTTGGGAATGCTGTGTAGCCAAGTTCACGTCCAAAATGGTGGGTAAGATTGTGACTCTACAGTGGTTAGGGAAGGTCATGTGCTGGAAACTACAGTTATCAGTGCCACCTTCTCGTCGTCTTCCAGTTCCCGAGGATCCTCCAAGCTTGTGCGACTTCGGAGCAGGGCTGTCGTTGCATACCGGATCTTGGATTATCCCACCAAACACCACATCTCGACTCCGATGGAGGACTGGTCAAGGATCGACAGCTGTGTGGCTCGGTGGACCACGTGCCGATCATACACTCTCAGATGAAACAGGTAAGGGTTAAGAATTAAATTAAATTAACGAATTTAAGAGTTGCTAACAAAATGTTTTAGATCATTAATATATAATTAGTAAAATAATTCTTTCATAAGTTCCTTAAACAACAGCGCAATAATATTCTTTGAAATGAATTATATTTTGTTGTCATTATTATTATTATTCCATAATATACGCATATTTACTAGTAACATGCAAAGTTTCCCAAAAGTCCCTGGGTATTTTCCCTGCGTATTTTGATGAAATAGAGGCAGTTTCGAATAAATATGTTAATGAGATGTTATACATATATTTTTATACAAAATTCAAGTATCAATTCCAAAATAGTCCCAGCAACTCGTTTAATCATAAGATTTTGTATGGATTAAAATAGCCGAATTCTGCGTATTTTAGGTCAACAAACAAATATGGAAATTGTAAAATATAATAATAATAATAATAATAATAATAATAATAATAAATAAATAAATAAATAAAAGATGCATTTGGTCACAATATTCCTGTATAGTCCTAGAACCATTTGGGAATATCTACCGTAAAATGACCCAAATGATGCCACACAACATATTTTAGTACGATTAAAAACACCAGTGAAAACAAAGAAGGAAAAATAACACATAAACAGTGTTTTTTTTTTCTATTAAGTCAAGATGAATTATTATAATTTGAATTTTTTTATCAATAAAAACTGTCACTTATATCGAAAAAAAATGGCTTTAATTAGCATTAATAGCTAACCAATTTGAGATGATAATGTAATTGTCATCTCAAATTGGTTAGCTATTAATGTATATATGTCGTTACGTCTTACAGATTTTATAATTTTATCATATCTTTATGGCACAAGCTTATGTATGCCTTACTGGTCTAATGGATCCATTAGGCCAGTCAGGCATAGATCCATCCATATAAAATGGAGATAGATCCATTTTATATGGATGATATCATACATCATTGGCAATACTCTGGTACCTTATGGTATCTTATTTTCTTGTGCTATTTTATTTAGTACTGTATTTATAAAGCAAGATTTGTAAAATTTTCTACGTCCTCTTCTATTTCACTTTCTAGTCGCATGTTTTTTGTTTATTATTATTTCTTCTCATAATATTTGTTTAAGCTTTATTTTTAATCCTAATTATATCGCTTCTCTTAGCTTTATATTTTTCTCTTGCATGCAGTGTTTGTGTATGGGGGTGGGGATGGGAGGTTCGTGCTCACCAATACACATATGTCATCTGCAAAACCTAAATCGGTGTATCTATTATATTCGATTATAGTTCTTTTGTGTTTTTCCTTGCTTTTTTATTACTCAATCAAAAATAATAAAGATTGTCGGAAAGAGTATGCAACCAAACATCTCTATAATTCTTTTTTATGAAGTTAATAATTTTATAAGGTATGCCAAATATCCTAATACCGTCAAGTACCTTTTCAAAATCAATAAAACTGATGTAATGATTTAGCTGCCATTCTATGGCAGCTAAATCTTTATATCAGTTATTGATTCTATGGGATTTACAGTTCTAATAGTTACTATTTGGTCAATAAATGGTCTTTGGTTGTGAAATATGGTTGCGTTCTTGATTCCATATTTATTTCCTTATTTATTCTTTCTAATAATATCCTTGTTAATATTTACGTATTAGATAAAGGAATATATACCTCTCCGGTTGTTAATTGAATTAGACCGATATTATCTTTGGTAGAGAATTTTAATTAACAGTCATAAGCTATTCGTCTTCATTTTACATTTGAAAGAAACAGATGGACTCCACAGGTAGGGCCGTACTTACACTTTTCCCTGGGGCGGGTAGGACCCTAAACGCTACAGTGCTCTGCCCCCCGCCAACACGCAGACACAAAATAAATAAAGACAAATAAACACAATCAATATATACAAAAAACTTTTATTACATTTATTAAAAGAAATTATGCTAAATAAAGACAATACATAACAAACACAAATGTTAATTCATCGCGAAGTAAAGACACTACAAATGTTTTTTTTCCTAGACGTCTCTTTCGCAAATGTATCAATAATATCATCATAATTCAAATTATTTACAGCATCATTTTCAATTAATAATGGTGATAATTTTGGCATTTTATTCTGATGCAAATAGTTTAGTAAATAAATTTTCACTCTTTTACGAACATCAAATGAGCGCTATCTGTTTGCGACATGACCGTAAACAAGTCATGGACACAAAATATATGAAAATAAATAGTAATTTTAAAAAAGGCACGTGTATTTAGATATTTACTTGAAGCAACATCCTTTTTATGAGCTATTACAGTAATATAAGAAATTTAACAGCAAACAATCATCATTTTTATGTTCAATTTAAATTATTTATATTTCTAATTCTTCAATTTTAAATCTCATTGTTTGGGGCCTTAAATTGTCCCTAATTTTTCGGGGCCGCAGCTAGAATTAATTAAATGTATTTAATTAATTCGTTTGTGCTTTCTGGTATATCCATTTCAGTATCAGATCTTTCTCTATTCATTATTTTGCTAACGTGTTCCCTCATCTTTTTAATTTTTTCCCTTTTGTAATGCTTTCTTTTTTTAATTCTATTCTTTTATTCATTCTTGCATTTATTTTGACTTAATACAGTTTAAATTGAACAGCAAACAATCATAATTTGTATTTTTGCAGACCTTTGTATTTTCTTTTCAATATTTTATTATGGGATTTTGCACCATTCTATCTTTTAAAACAATTCTTTAATGTATTACAAGAATTGTTTCTGCATATTTCACCGTTTTTTTTATTTTCATTTTCTTTATTCAGTTTCTCCAGTATAAAAAAAGTTGACTTTTCTTTACTTCTCTGTTTTAGTTTCTTTAGATTATTTGCTAGTGTCATTAGTTTTTAATTTTCTTTTATTCGAAAGCAAAACATAGTCGACCGATGCATCATTTCCTCTCATTGTTGTAAGCAATTCTCCGGTTTCTGTTTTAACACCGCATGGTCAACATCTTTTTGCTCTTCTATTTGATGACATCTGTATATGTTTATGTATTTCCACGTATTCAGATAGTGATTCCCATATATGTTTATTCGTCATACAAAATTCTTGCGATGTTTCTCCCTTTTAACTAACATGCTGTTTATCATTTCATAGCTGTAATTATGCACAATTTAGGCTATGTTTATACAGATGCTTATTGGAATAACAGCAATGTTTTAAATCGTGTGATTTCTCCAGGTGGAGTTAAATTGTAAGCAAAATTACAACAGCACACTTATTAGATCCTAAGAAAGCGCACTGTCATGAAAAATGCCAAGAGATACTAAATAAAACCCATGCCCTCTCCCAGTTGTGTTCAAGAGATGTGCTCCTGAACCAACGCCTAATCTTTATCATCTATATACTGTATGATACTCAGCTGACACCCACCCTATGGCATGGAAAGAATCGAATCCCACCCAGAGCCAATTAAAAAAAAAGAAAAAAAAAAAGAGAAGTGCCCGCTCAGAGCCAATTAATAAAGTAATAGAGTAGGTCATCATCAACGATCAACTTCTTTAATATCTAGAGAATTGTCAACTAACCAATGATCACCAATATGGGTTCCACCCGTTAAGATATACACAGCATATACTTTGCCGCATCATCCACCTCTGGAAACATGGTATTGAAATATTTGCAGAAACTTGTGTTGTTTCTCTTGATATTCAAAGGAATTTAACAGAGTCATAGCATCGAGGGCTTCTCAGCAAATTCCCATTTTATTATCTTCCCTTCCTTTGTAACTGGATTGTCAGTTTTTTTCTCTACTCGTTTAAGCGCAATGGTAGAAAATGCTTATTTTCAGATTTTCCTGTTAATGCAGGTGTTCATGTTCATCAGGCTCTGTTATTTCACTAGCCCTTTTTCTTATATATAAAAATGATTCCTCCTCCTCACTACCCTCAAACCCAATTCTCAGTGTTGCTGATGATAGCACTCTCCACCCGTCCTACTCGTATGACAAGCCTTTCAGTGCTCAGTCATTGAAAGCTTTCAGATCATCTGTTATTTGTCCTGAACACTGATCTTCACGCCATTCTACAATACAGCAGCAGCATAGATTCAGCTTCAATGTTTTCAAAACACAGTTTTTCCTGTTTTCTTGAAAATGACTTTAGTTATTCTACTTAATTTTTATAATGCTTAACTTAACAGTCAAGACCAGATCTCTCTTCTTAGAATGACTCTCACTCCTTGTCTTTTCCAGTACAGCATCCTCAACTTTCAGAAAACATCACATCCTTTTCTCTCACCGCTTACTTTCATCTGTTCGGTTATATACTCTGTGCAAAGCTCAGAGTATATAACGCCTCTGAGCAACAATAACAAGGTTGGGTGGAATTTAATCAGCCCAACCTTGGAATAATGCTCTCATATTTGAAATAATGCACGTAAGACTTCTCTAAACATTTTTGAGACAATCCAAAAGAGAGCGGTTTGATTCCTTTCAGTCACTCTCTCGCAGATGGTGTTTCCTCCCTGTGTCTCTTCTACAGATATTTCCATGGTTACTGTTCAGCAGAACTAGCAACCATTATGCCTCAAACTTGTGCTAAACCTACAGGAACACGAGCAGCAGCTGCTGAACTGTAAACCTGTTACTCCCGGTCCTCTTTTAATTCATCTAACCTCCGTTCTGTTCAGTCTTCTCCATAGAGTATTTCCCAAGGACTGCAACATCCAACTCTTCAAGAAGAATGTTAACAGATTACTTTGCTCCTAACCCCATCCCACACACGGAATTTATTTGCTATAGCTTCTGTAGCAGGGTGCCTGTTGTGTGTGGAAGTGATATAAAAAATACCAAAAAAGCCAACCATAGCTTTAATTCAACAACGTTTAATGGCAGAACCATGAAATTTCATAATAAAATGCTATAAAGTTTAAATATTGAGTGCAGTTTAGGTTCGACCCTCTACTTTAATTTGATTAACAAAAAAGAGAAAAAAGAAAGAAAAATAAATGAAGTATTGGTTTTTAGTACGCCTTCATACACATTCAACATTTTAGCACCAGCATTCTCGGGTGTCTTAGGAAATGAACTGTATAAATAAAATTCACACAAGGCTTAAACAAGACAACAACTGATGACCATTTTTCTAAATAATCTCTTAAAATCACTTTTAAGAAAACAATTACTTGTGTTACTTTGCATGTGTCATTTCTTTCACACATACATTGTTACATCGTATATTTTCTTTTACGACCTTATCAGATAATGGCTTGACGAGTAAACTTCAGAATTCTTCTACCACTGAACATTAACAAAAATATCAAAAAAATTCTGTATGAACAAGAACGACCTTATGGTGGTTACCAGCTATTAATACTGCGTTTTGATATTTGCAGCCATTAATCTTTTATCTTTTCCGCATCTATCTAGTGTTGCTTGTGTCGAATCTCTGTTGTGATCATCCTGTCTGAAATATTTTTCTGCATATACATTCAATGCGTGGACATGTTAAATTGCTGAAAACACTAAATTTATCGGGGGGGGGGGGAGGAGAGATCGACTAGGAATTAACATGATTGGATTTGACTAACACTAATCACCATTTGGTCATCATCCATTAGCCTAAGAGATTCGAAAAGCATTTGAAGTTATTTGTCAATTCTTTCAATATCTGTCTTGCACAGTGCAATGCAAAATTTATTAATTAAAATATATTAATAAATAATTCAGATTATTCCTAGTTGTATATGCATTTTCATCCAAATTACTGATTTTTTTTCATTAAGATTTTTAATGTTATTCAGGCGGATATGGATTTTTTGAAACTTCCTTCCACAACCTGGAGCCGTTACTTCCTTTATCTGTAATGTCAGGGGGAGGAGAACGGCCAACGAGTTTCGCAGGTAGGCCTTATCCTCATATTCCTCCAGGAGGAGGCTCCATGAGTTCAGACCAAATGGATTCTGACATTCCACAAGAAAGTGCTTTGTTGATAAGTAGAAACATTAGTAGAACAGGACCTGTCGGATTGTGCCTCAGCTTCTATTATGCTATCGAGGGACTGAGTGCGGACAGACTTCGAGTAGTGCTCAGAGATATTGAGAGTGCAGAAAATACGACCCTTTGGGAAAATATTGATGGTCCAGAAGGTGCATGGCAGAAGGGAGAAATAGCTTACACTTATGGAGTAGCACATCAGGTAGGTAGTTTGACTTACTTCAATGCCGTAGTAACTTCCGAAGATTTTAAAGTTTCCTAATTAAATTTTTTAATTATTAAAAAAAAATCAGCTAATGCCTTTTATTCCCTTATATTTCCCTTATATGGAGTAGGCGAGACCTTTATACCCTATCTAGCTTTTGGAGACTAAGTGGGCAGTTCAATCTCCACCGGTAGCCAATCAGAGATAGCTTGCCCATGTCTATTTTTTAATTATAAAAATATAAAAAAAATGAAAATTATTAAATTTGAAAGTCTTGATCAAATTTATCATCTTCTGTCGTTTTGACAACTTCCATTTTAGTTGAGATTCTTTCTACTGGATATGTAGGTTGTCGAAACGACTCAAGATGATAGAAAATTAATTTGATTTTGATCCAAGGCTTTCAGCACATGTTCCATAAAATGTATACTATACCTTCTTTAAAGTAGTGAGACTCATAAATTAAAAAAGAAATACATCAAAGGAATCAATCGCTTGGGTGCCCAAGTGTCATAATGAAACTGCAGAACAAACAGTTGAGATTTAGAGAAGATTGAAAATGTTATTTTCAGTCTTACTTCGCCAAGTAAATGGACTGAACATTTTCACTTTTGTCTTCTTCCAAGAGAACTCGAGGAACCGGAAGAATGCATTTTAACATCGAGTACCGTATGGAAGAAACTATTTTTTCCTTAACATTGACAAAAACTGTACTGCTCATCAAGTGGAATCTTTACATTATGACAAAACCTAATTGAGGTGAAAAAAGCTTGTTTCCTTTTTTTTATTCATTATTTATTTTGCTTAAAGTAGTAGATTATGCAGCTAGAAGCAGTCGAATAGCGGAAAAGTCTCCAGCAACAATACAGGACATTGTGCCCCAAAATTTGGAAAGCATGTGATATTTATGTAATATATTATTTTTGTCATTTTTATCACATTAGTATAAGTTCTGTGTTTTGTGTATCCAAGAATTATTGTTTATTTAAGTTTAATTATTCTTAATGTTAAAATTTCCTGAGCTGAAATTTATGGGAATGGAAGATTTCTTTATTACATACAATTCATGTCATTATTTGGAATATTTAATTGTGCATTGAATATGCAATGGATTTTTACGTATAATATATTGATATTTTCCATATATAAATTAAAAAGAGTTCTATATTGAATCAGCCATATTTCTACGTCTGCAAGGGTCGTGACACTGCTTGAGAGGGCTCCTTCAAATTTTGCCGTTGCACCACTGCAACTAATTTTTTATTTTTATTTTTATTTTTTATGTTGGGTCCAAACAAGAGAGGTTGGTTGATCAACCTATGGTACATTAGTACCGTATATGGGTATTACCGTACCCAGTAATCAGATTCTTCACTAAAATAGAAAAAATTAATCTCTATAAAAAATACAGTTCAGATACGAATTTATTATTTTGACAGATTTATATAAATTCTTATAATTATATAATAAACGCTATATAAATTTTATGAATATTATCACTAAATAATTGTAATTATTATATCTGCAACCAATAAAAGAAAACAAAAACTTAAATCCGCATCTAATCAGAAAATTTTTAAAAAATATTCAGAAATTCCGTACAAAATATTGATATTATTAAATACATAACGATATTCAAAAGGAAAAAAAACAATATTTTATTATATTAAACAAATCAGAGAACTGCAAAGTTACGATTCTCTGAAGAACATTCTCTTGTTAACTATTACCTTGTACATGATATGAAGTGCAGATTAATGTGAAGGTGAATAAATCACAAGTTATACTATGATATCACTTTAAACAACTTATTTATTCGTTTTAACGTATTTCTCTTTCTAGATTATCTTCGAAGCAATACCTAAGACTTTCAATGATCCAGCTAGGAATTTCCGTGGTTACGTAGCTCTGGATGATATTTTATTTCAAAGAATGGATACGCCAGATATGGAAAATTGTGTAGGTGGGTTTATTATACCGTCATGTATTTTATTCATGATAGACATAAAAAATAAATTACATATATAATTCCTGTTCGTCTTTATTTCTTTTCATTATGTTTTATTACACAGAAACTTATACAGAGCAACTTAAAAGTATCTGTGGTAATACCACCAATTTAATTTTTCTACTTTTGTTCTCGTAGACCCGCTTTTCCTGCCTTGTAGCAAAATTTCTAATACTTAAAATCACATGGGAAGTTATGCAAAGGATACAAATTATTATTTCATACTTTATTCAAAAGACAATGATGTATTACAATGTAAGTAACTTCTTTCTTAAGAAATGAATGAGTGTAGCGTAAACGTATCATTTTTTTATTCTTCATATAGGACATTGTACATTTGAAGGAGGATTTTGCGGATGGTCGAATGAAGAGGATGACGATTTCGATTGGAATTTAGGAAGAGGAACTCAAAGTTTCTTAACAGGACCTTCTAGAGATTACAGCAGTTTCGGAAAAGATGAACAAACAGGTCATTCTGAATTTAGGCACTAGTTTGCAGTTCAGTTTGTATTTCAATTGGAATTTATTGAAGGATAATTCTCATAAAGCCATAAACTAGCTATAATATTACTCGAAAGAATAATATTGTTCATGATAATTTTATAAAAAGTTCAAGATTTTTTTTTTGTTTAATAAATACAACCTCCAATGCCATTTATTGCTATTTTGGTTGCATTTTTTGTGTTAAGACAGGCATGTTAAACTCGTTTACCTCCAAGGGCCAAATTAAGAATTATACATAATATCCCACATTGTTTCAAAATATACATTAAATCCCACACTGTTTCAAAACCCAATAAGAAACTCAAAGATCGGAATCAAAGAGTTTCAAGCCGAATATAATAAACTATAAAAGTATCAGCGGATACTAGCGTAAGCCAAAGCACGTAGTACAAACTAGGGCAACTCGTAGCAAAGGTCTGCACTTCCGCAGTGCCTATGCACGAGCCGCCCCCCGTTTTTAAATTTCTTTAATTGATCAGGACACAACACTTCAACTGCTTTAATAATACATTCGAGAATAAATTCCCCTTCAGTGAATGGTTTCGACTTGCTTACAATTAAATGTGATAACATATAACTGGTTTTTACCGTAGCTCTATTATCTTCAATAGGTTTGGTAAATACAGTTTGTTGATTTTGAAGTGTCAACTTTATTTCTGATAATTTATCTTCACGAAGTTTCACAATATATTTGTCATAGTTTTCTTTATGATTTGTATCGTAATGCCTTTTAATATTATATTCTTTGCAAACTGCAATAGAGTTTCTAACGGCTAAATAACAATTTAGCAGAGTAAATATGTTAATATGTTTATACCTTAATACAACCAATAATGAATAGTGCGTATCTGCGAACTGTTTTGTTTAAAATTTCTGTAGAATTCCTTATCATTTTTACATTCAAATACTGCGCATAAATACAGTATTTGCTGTGAGTGTGAAATATCTGCATATAGTAAACAATCAAATAAATTTGTCATTTTCTTAAACTAGACTGTTCAAGTTATTAAAGTTTTATAAAACATAAATTACTGGACTCTTATTGTGTTAAGATGTAGAATATTTAATGACCATACGTTTTGGTTTTTCCTCCAGGGGGCTATGCATATATTGAAGCAGGCTATCCTCGAAGACCCGGTGATAATGCAAGGCTCATTAGTCCAGCATTTACTGCAACAGGTATGCGTTAATATTAAGATAAAGTCTTACATTACTATTAGAAGTATTGGAAAGAGTGGCTTAAAATCGCCTCTTTCCATATTTTCTTTTTCGATAAATGATTTCATTTTTTATGTGCAGATATACAAACTTTCTTTGATATTCTGGGAATACTGAAATTGCAATTACAGAAATTGAAAATATAAACTCTAATAATATGAGCTTTTGACACTAGGGGCGTTTGTAAATAATAAGAATAATTATTTTAAAGATGTAATTAATCATGTATTAGACCAGTTTTTCTCAAGCTGGGTGCCGCGAAATTTTGAATCGTTTATTTGAAAAAAGCAAAATATTCAATTGCCACAAATAACTAAATCAAAAACAAAAAAATTATATATTTTGATTTTAATGGATGAAGCGTATATAAAAATTATAATTTTTTGTATCACTCTTATATTATATCCTGGGATTTCATTGGATCACCGCGTGTCGTAGTAACTAGATATATGACGGCACATAAATACTGGGGAAAACGAACTAATGAATGGTTAGTTGTCCTGCTGTCTGTGTTAGTATTTCTCTGTTCAGTGTGACAAGTATTATACATGATCATTTCCCCTAAACAAAAATCATGAGTCTTTTGTCATCGGTGAGAATAAACGAAGTATATTAAAGTCGTTAAATTCAGTGAGTAGAGGTTTTTCTTATTGTTATATATTCCAACTATAACGAGAGACATCGTAAACAAATGTTTTTCCTTTTTCCATCCGGAAAAAAAATTATTTACTTGAAATAAATTTTAAAATAAAATATTAAAGTTACATATGCCCTTCAAAATCGTGAATAATTTTTTCCTTAAGAAAAGAAGAAGTGAAGATTCTGACGATCAAGAAATGTCTACTTGTAGCAAAGCTAACGAACCAATTCGCACTAATAAATTATCAAAAACTGATACTTGCATTAATGAAGATTTGACTTTTTTTAACGTTCAGCAACAAAAAAGCACTAATGAAACAACAGAAACAGAAAGAATAAGTTCATGTAAAAAGGGAACAATGAAAAAGAATGTAAAAACTCGTTTATATCAAGAGAGCTATCTAAAAATGGAATTTACGTGGTGTGGTGATAAATTAATTCCCAGACCTAAGTGTATTTTGTCTGGTTTGGTTCTATCTAAAGAGGCCTAGCAAATTATTGCGATATTTCTCTACAAAACATGACAACTTGTCGAATAAAAATCCTGAATATTTCAAAGAGTTAATAAGATTACAAGAAAAACAAAGTAAAAGTTTTGTAAGAAAGTTTACAATTTCCGATCGAGTTCAAGAAGCAAGTTATTTAGTCGCTGAAATAATTGCGAAGGAAATGAAGCCTCATACTATCGGCGAAAGCTTGATTCGTCCGGCCTGTTCAGCAATTGTGAGAACAATTTTTGGTACTAAGGCAGAAGAAGAAATAAAGAAGATTCCATTATCAAATGATACTATGAGTAGACATATTAATGATCTGTCAGTCGATAGAAAAGTCAGTTATAACTAAAATAATCGAATCAAAATTTTTCAGTTTGCAGTTAGATGAGTCAACTGATATCGGTGGTAAAGCACACTTACTTGTTTTTACTCAATTCATTGAAGATGATAAAATTATCGAAGAATTTCTATGCTGCAAGGAATTCGAAAAAACTACGACGGGAAAAGATGTTTTTGATATAATGAACACATATTTTAATAGAAATGATCTATCTTGGAAAACTTGTGTGGGTATATGTACAGGTGGTGCACCTTCTATGGTTGGAATTACAAAAGGGTTTGTTTCCTTTGCTAGAAAAGAAAATGAGAACATTATAACGACTCATTGCTTCATTCATCGTGAATCATTGGTGGCAAAGACAATAGGCTTGGAATTAAAAAGTGTATTAGAAGAAATCATTCAGATGGTTAATTATATCAAGGCCAGACCATTAGAATATTTGCAGGGCTATGTGAAGAGATGCAATTTCATTACAAGAATCTTCTTCATACCGAAGTAAGATGGCTTTCAAAAGGTAGCGTATTGGATCGTTTTTTTGAACTTAAAGAAGAAATATTAATGTTTTTCCAAAATGAAGACAAACCAGAATTCTCTAAATTATTACAAGATGATTTTTGGTGTTCCAAACTAGCCTATTTAACAGACATATTCGATCATCTGAACAAGCTGAACTCCAACATGCAAGGAAGAAATGAGAATATTTTGACATCTACAGATAAAATTAAAGCTTTTAAAGATAAAATAAAAATGTGGAAGATAAAATTAAGCACGAAATGGTCTATTTGGTTGTTAAAAGCTTATTTACAGTCATTTAACATCGTTAGAAGAAAAAATTGACCATTATTTTTCCAGACATTTCAGTCAATTTATACGATTGGATTCGAAATCCATTTGTAGAGTCAACATCAGCAATGAGTGAGTTAAGTCTTATAGAAGCCGAAGAATTAATTGATATAAGTAACGATCGTATGTTGAGATTGAAGCATTCAGAAATGTGTCTGAATTCATTTTGGATAACAACTGAAGGAGTACCCCAATATAGGATTCAAAGCACTTAACATCTTATTGCAATTTTCTACATCTTATTTGTGTGAACTGGGTTTTTCTGCACTCGTAAATATTAAAACAAAGAAGAGAGAAAGACTAAAGGCCCTTGAAAATGAGATGAGAATATGTCTCTCAAAAACAAGGCCTAATATCAAAGAAATATGCAAACAACACCAGGCACATATTTCACATTTTATTATCTGAACCTTTATAATAGCTTTTGTTTTGTATGTTTTGGGGTTGTTTGAAAATAAACCAATTTAGTTTAAATAAAATCTGTTTTCTTTTAAACACGCTTTCCTCCATATCTTTAGTTTCTGTAATATCAATTTATTTATGGGTTATATATGCGAGTCTTTCAGAATCAATTAATCGGCACTTTACTCTCTATAAAAAGCAAATAATACTAGGGGTGCCGTGAAATTTATTTATTGATTTTAGTGTGCCGCTAGACAAAAAGGTTTGAGAACCACTGTATTAGACTAATACATTTTTATAGACTAATTTCATAGAATATTAGACTAATAATATTTTTATAGGTACTTCAAACGAAACGGAATCCGTTTTTATTAGTTTTTCCGATAACTGATAACTCCTTCTCTGGAATATAATTCCTATCATCCGTGCGTCAGCAATAATACAGACTTTTCTAATAACTAGAAGATGTGTCCAAAAGAATAAAAGATATTTCAGCATCTGATGATTTATTTTAGGAGATAACAATCCAGTCTGTATGAAATTCGTTACTCACATGTTTGGTAATGGAATTGGAACCTTACGGGTGCTACAACGGATGACTGCTGGACCAACAACCGATCAGGTAACCTGGGAAATAAGCGGGGAAGCAGGTAACAGATGGTATTCAGCCCAAGTGCCTGTATCTTCTCCAGGCGGATTTCAGGTAAGTCTTCAGCTTTTACTTCCTTTATTTTGACTTTTACCTTGGCTTTTACTGAAGAGTAAAATTTTACTGTGATGATTTCTTCTTCTTCTTCTTCTTCTTCTTCCTAACATGGATTTTAGGGCAGGTGGCCTGTTCCAGTCTCACGTTATCTCTTTTTTGGTCTTCCGATCCTTCTTTTCCCACTTATTTTATATCTGTATAACATTTTCTGTAGTCTGTGATGATTTTATTTCTTAAAAAGGTGTGGTTGAAAAGTTTATTATTAAAAACAACGCACAGTGAGTATGGTGCAATATGAATGCAACGTCTGTCTCAGCGTAGCACTGACTTCCTTGAGAGTTGATTGCACCTGCTGTCAATATCAGTGGCGGCTCGTGGCTTGAAATCATGGGGGTGCTGCAACTTTCGAAATATACATATGCACTGTAAGTACAGTGTATACGTGTTTGGATAAAATATCAAAATTATGGTAAAAATTTAAAAAAAAAAATTAAACATGAAAAAATATTGTTTATTATCGATAAAATTATACAGTCTGGTATAATTCAAAATTACCTAAAAATAAAATCCATTATCATAACCCCAATAATGTCCTAAAATAAAAACTATAACAAATGTTATATCTTTAATTGCAATGTCTAAGTATTTAAAGAGACGGAGTAAACACGATAAGCACTACGAACACTCTACTACTGGCGCAAACTGCATATGAACAACAGTGGAACTGCGCGACGGACAGTGCCGCATTACGCTAATAGTTCGCATCTCACTATGACGTGCATATGCTTGCGAACGTGGCAATGACACTGTGGTAAATACAGTGCTGCTAGCGTCCTTCGCCCTCCTAAGTGCTACAAGATGGATTTTTCTTATTTTTAATACAAAATAAGAGAATTGTATAGGATTGTTGATGATAAAATTAAATATTAGAAGCAAATATAAATAAATTAATAAATATATTTATATATTGAGAAAAATTGAGGGTGCTGCAGTTCCGCAGTGCCTATGCACAAGCAGCCCCTGGTCAGTATTCAATTGTCCATTGTACATATGTTATTGTTGTTGTTGTTGTTGTTGTACGAGTTCCTCTATGGATTACAAAGACTCAACGCGGGAGGCCCAAACTATCCACACGATCTATCATACCTCTTCTTGAACCCATTAACAGACAGAGCACTCACAACTGCTACCGGCACCTCATTTCATTCATTCACTACCCCTCTAAAAGAAAAAATCTAGTTCTCACACCCTTATTAACCACACTCTTACTCAACTTCTTCCAGGGATGACTGGTTGTTCTGCCCACTCTGGCCAGGTACTAAAATATTTCAGCAACACAGAAACCCCAAATCTGTCCTCATAGAACGCATTCCCAAGACCACTCATTATCTTGGTCATCACAGGTCTCCTCCACTTTCTTCATCCCTAAAAAACCCAGGTGACCAGATCTGATCATAGTAATCCAGATGTGGACATATCGATCCCTTATAAAAAGGAATGACAACTTTCTTATATCTGCCTGTTAACGTGTTCTTCAGTAGTCAAGTAATCTTTCAGCAATATGACCTCTGAATCTTCTAATATAGCTATTAAAAAAAAAAAAAAACTGGCAAGAGTAGGTGAGGTTATTTGCTACTGCACTATCTCTTTCACGATGCGTACATTCCGTTATGCTTCTTTGTAGACTCTACAGACAACTGTTGTACTGTGCTCCTATTGAACCAATTTTGGTTAGTCTGTTAAACTGTTTCATTCTTATAATCATCCGTCGGCTTCTTCCATCAACAGTCTAATTACTGAACCGCTGTTGTGCATGTTTTCTGGTTGTCGGGTCTATTACGCTTTAGAATTATAGATGCTGTGTGGGGCGTGAATATAGCAGAAGTTCCGCGTGCGCGCGCACGCACGCACACACACACACACACACACACACACACACACACACACACACACACACACACACACACACACACACACACACACACACACACACACGTGTTGCAATCCTTGGCATCTGTCCTTACCTGGAACAGACATCACGTGTCTGTTCCAGGTAAGGACAGATGCCAAGGATTTGCCTTTGCGTCTACTTATCTGCTTGGAACCGATAAGTGAATTTTTTCAAAAAGGATATTCGATTCCATAGATAATTGAAATGTATCCAATGAATTTTCTACTTGTTTTTCTACCTATGCAAGGCAGATTATAATATAATCAACATATATTATAGATTCATGAATATCTCTTTATTTATGATATAAGGCAATAATTAAACTATGATTATGTTTTATTTTAAAACTATAATTTTAAAGTAAAATGAAAATGTTTTCTAATGTTATTTGAGTTGTTATTGTTTGTTTTTAATGTGTCCCTTGATATACCATATTTCATGTGTCTATTATGATATGAAACGGTAATTATTTAATACAGATGGGTATTAACATTATTAAATTATATACTTTATCCGCCAGAGTTTTACGTGTTTAACCTTGATGGCATATAATTAATTATAGCTAACGGTTAACCGTTAGCTATAATTAATCACCATAATTTTATCCTTATATGTTCCTGTGATCATCCTACTTTATCATCCCCTACAAAACCACGAATGAGCGACCTTGAATTTCCGTTTTAATTAGAATGTGGTGATATGCTGTTTTGTTATCTACACATGATATTTAAAATGAAAATCACACACACTCTTTTCAGTTCCGCAAGCATAAACCCAAATGGTCGCACACAAATCGAGCTCTGCATTTGAGGCCTTTGCAAAAATAGATCTAACTTGATCGACCAACACCACAACTGGAATAAAACCCATATTATAAGATACGATACAAATGACATTCGAAACACACCTGCGTGGCAATAACTTTCTTAATTCACAATGATAGTAGCATAACACTTCTGACAGCAATAGGAGTTTTTACTTCTCTCTCTCTCTCTCTCTCTCTCTCTCTCTTTTCTTTTCTGGCAATCAACAACGTGAATTACACGTTGTTGGCTACCAGACCGCCTAAAACTTTATTTTATTAGTATTTCTGTATAACATATTTTCTGTTCATATTACAGCTAATATTTCAAGCCAGTGTTGGAATGAATTCTTTAGGGAATATCGCCATCGACAATATATCTTTCAGTCCTGGAACATGCCCTAGTGAGTAGATATCACTTTATCGATAATTTCGCTTTAGAAAAACCTTAACATAATTATTGTAAAAGATCCTTGTAGGACCAAAACACCTCGAGAGAACTGTGAAATTCACAGCTGAATATATTACTTTTATGAATAGCCTTCAGTGGTCGAGAATTTCTCATTATACATGAGAAGGTTGAAGACTACTTGAAGAGGTCGGTTATCTGGTCGCATTTTGGTGCATTGGGGAAAAAAAGAAATAAGCACAACCTATAGAAATGAAAACACAAGACATTAAGCTTTAGAATCCTCAGGGGGAGGAGACATTATCTTAGTGTGTCAGTACTATATTTCTCTTATTATATTAAGTAGCATAAAAGTCGCAGTTCGTAAAAAAAAAAAATAATATAATATATTATAATGATTTTACTCCATAATTATGAAGAAATAAAAATATCATTTCTAATATGCTGATTTATATGCTGAAATGTTTTTTTAAATATTTTATAACATAATTATATTTAGATATTTTTTTTAGATTTTGCTAAGGCTTTTGATAAATTGTCACATGACAAGCTGGTATTTAAATTGGAACGGATGGGGCTGAACAGTAAATTAGTGCGCCTGATTGGAGATTGGCTGACTGATAAGTACCAGCGAGTTGTTTATGGAGGAGCGATATCCCAGAAGAGGAAAGTTACTAGTGGTGTACCTCTTGGGTCTGTTTTGGGTCCATTTCTGTTTAATTTGTATGTAAATGGTATTGGGAAAGGTCTAAATGATGATATGCAGTCGTTTTCAGATGCTGCAAAGTTGAAGAGAGCTGGTATCCGGAGAGTTCACTGAAAAACAGTTAATCGAAAGACAGTTCATCGAATGCAATTCATCGAAAGGCAATTCATCGAAAAAGCAATTCACCGAATAAACAATTAATCGAAAATCAGTTTATCGAACAACAGTTTATTGTATTAATCGAAAATGCAATTCGTCGAAAAAGCAATTCACCGATGAGCAGTTAATCGAAAACGCAATACATCGAAACGCAATTGATCGAAAAACAACAATTCATCGAAAAATCACAATTCATCGAAAATACAGTTCACCGAAAAATGAATTATAAGGAGTGTGGGGTGAAGATGTGTGTGCAATTTTTTTGTTTTGTTTTGAATTGTTTTGAGAGGGATATATCTTTCAGGTCACTTATACACGGTAAACTACAGTATTATTTATCCGACTTCGTTCAGAAAGCGATTTTTTTGCGGGGCATACTGGTTGCAGTGAATGATATCCACTGAGGAGAGCTATCAGGAGTAGAGCGGATGCTGTGGCTTTTGCAAGAAGACTTGAATACACGGGCTGAATGGGTAAATGAGTGGGGATATCCATTCAATGTTTCAAAGTGTAAGGTTTTGAAATTTGGGAAGAAGAGATGGGATGTAAAGTACAC
Organism: Typopeltis vanoorti; assembly: GCF_054136105.1. NCBI lineage: Eukaryota > Metazoa > Arthropoda > Arachnida > Uropygi > Thelyphonidae > Typopeltis > Typopeltis vanoorti. Next base: position 82,150,546 of record NC_143568.1, read on the forward strand.
AATCGGTGAAAATATCTTGGAAGTAGTACAGAAGATGAGAGATCTGGGAGTGATTGTGGACAAGGACCTAAAATTTCGAAATATTGTTACTGAAATTGTGAGGGCAGAACAGCGGATAATGGGACTGATACGGAGGGCACTGACTTGTAGAAGTAAGGATGTTATGGTTCTCTTGTATAAGCTTTGATCAGGCCAAATATGGATTACTGTGCACAGATTTGGTCACCTGGTTTTCAAAAAGATGAAGATGTGTTGGAAACGGTCCAGAGAGGACTGGTTAAGGTTGTTTCTGGTCTCTGGAATGTTGAGTATGAAGACAGATTGACAAAATGCAATTTGTTGAATATCTTGGATGCCACATCACGCATGACTTGGACCCCAAAAAAGGGATAAAAATTAGAATATCCAGAGCAACAACTATTTTAAAAGCCATGGACAAAATATGTAAGAGCCGGGCTATAAAGATGCAAACTAAATTGATCATTGTAGAAACCTATATCTTCAGCAGCATGCTCTATGGATGTGAGGCCTGGGTACTCCTGAGAGAATCTGAAAGGAGGATATTGACATTTGAGAGGAGTGCTATAGAAGGATCTTCAGAATAAGCTGGATACAGAAAGTGAACAATGAGGAAATCTACAGACAAATACAACCAGAAGAAAACCTGATCCAGAAAATAATCAAAAGGAAACTACGTCTATTTGTCCATATATGTAGAATGAATGATGGGAGAAAATTAAAAACGTTGCTGTTTGGAATGATTGAAGGAAAGAACAAAAGAGGAAGACCAAACAGAGAATGGGGCGATGATATCGTCAAATGGTGCAGAAACTCTGTACACAATCTGAGTCATTTTGCACAAAATAGAATGCAATGGAAGAATCATATCAAGATGGCATCAGACACCTACAAGCATTAGACCCATGGTTGTTATAATAATAACAATAATGTTATAATAAAAACAATTATAATAATAATTATTATTATATTATTATTATTGTTGTTGCTGTTGTTGTTGTTCTTTACTTGATATTATCATTTACATAACAATGCCTTGGATTTCACTAATAATCTGAATAGTTGGGTGATGGTCGTTGCCTTCTGGCATGAGGATTAGGAAATTCACAATATATTGGAAGCCAATTATGGTTTATAGCATGGTCTTTATTGTGCTGGTTACTCAGTACGCGTTTAAAACGCACGAAACGTTTACAATTTAGTTATAGTACTTTAAGTCCTGTGTAGCTCATGGAAGTGTCGCTTGGTTGCTCGAAGTCAGACTTAAGTTCAAGTCTAGTCGCCGACGGGAGGAACTTTTTCTAAGCCTTTCTTCGATCGATTCCCGAGTTAGTCAATCTCTGGCACGGGAAAGCGGGTTTTTCCTCCCGGAAACTCGGTTTTTTTATCCCGTAAACTCAAGAAAATCGACCGTAGTACCCACATTGTTTCAGACAGTAACATATCTTGTTAGGGTTAGGTACCAAGAGATGGCAGCACTTGTTGCCAGCCTCTTCATCAGTGGCTGCTATAATTAGTGATAGACAAGGGCCAGTTATCTCTGATTGGTTACCGGTGGAGATTGAACTGCCCACTCAGTCTCCAAAAGCTAGATAGGGTATAAAGGTCTCGCCTACTCCCCTATAAGGGAATAATGGAATTTACCCTTGGAGGGTAATGGATGGCAATGCTGTAGCCAGTGAAGTTCTAACTGAGGCTTGGCTATTGCTGTTACCCTCCTGCCATGATCAGAGCTTTAATAGCTCAATTACGCCTTATCCCTACACTGTCCTCTACAGATAACGGGGAAGATAAAAAGCATTCTTGCTTCGCCCCTTTAAGCCAGTCCTTATAAGGACTGTAAGGGAATAAAAGGCGTTAACTGATTAATTTAATTTTTTACAGTACTTTACCTTTCCCTTATTTCACAATCAGATGGATAATTTGCAAATAATAACATTTTTGTGAATGTAATATGACAAAATTCAACAAAGTAAATATAAACATCCAGTAACTTAATGCAAAAATACAAAGGATGAACTAGAAATATCGAAAATGCAACATTCATACGCATTTTCGATATTTCGATCGCTCTGAATTGAATATGGTATTTATTAAAGGCTTGAAAAAGTTCCAAGTTTTTATGCTTTTCTTGGGTAGAAAGAAATAAAGGGTTTCTAGACATTTCTTTAAATTCACATGAATGTAACATGAAACACTTACCATAACATGGTAAGCACTCTGATGGAGTTTTTCAACTGAAGGTGAATTAGCTTATTATCTCATATGGGGGTAGCAGGTTTTTACAATCCTGCATGCAGGCAAATCAGCCAGAAAAAATATGCAATTAATAAATAAAAATCATATTAGTGGGCTATAGGTGGCATATAATATATTGATGGTAGATCATGTAGTATGTAGCTAGTGTAGAATGCCTTCTCGAGATGATTCCTTTGACTCCATGGCGGTGTCACGTAATAATAATAATAATACGAGGGTGGTCTGAAAAGTTCTCGGCCTATCAATGAAGAAAACGAATTGAATTTCAAAATTATTTTTATTTTTCAAACATAATCTTCCTTAAGACATGCATTTATTCCAGCGCCATTATCCCGTTCCTGTAGTGGTTTTCAGTAATATCTGCAAAATACCCCTCTAAAGCTGAAATCACCTCTTGATTCAAAGAAATAGGCTGACCAGCGGGTAAGAGTTGTAGTTTTGCGAAGAGATAGAAGTCAGAGGGAGCCAAATCTGGGGAACAGGGTGGATGTACAAACAATTCATAGTGCAGAACCCTTAATTTTCCCATTGCCAAAACACCTTTGTGGGCAGGAGCATTGTCATTTTTTTTTATTCTGTAAACCAGGTATTTTCTCAGGATTTTTTTCATCTAGTCTGGTTAAAAGATCAGAATAATATTCCCTGGTTATTGTTTTACCCTTTTAAAGATTATTAATAAACAAAATGCCTTTAGCATTCCAAAACACCGATGCCATAACCTTTCCTGCTGATGGAACCGATTTTGTCTTCTTTGTCACTGAACAACTGGCTTCTGTTCGCTGTTTTGACTACTGTTTGGATTCTGGTGAATCCAAGTCTCATCCATAGTAATAAATCGACCCACAAAATCAATTTTATTCTTGTTAAAACGCCCCATGCACTGTTCAGAGATTTCCATGCGAGTGTGTTTTTGATCTGCTGTCATCCGGCGCGGCACCCATCTTGCGCAAAGCTTTTTCATTTGCAATTCTTCATGCAAAATATATCCTACACGTTGTTTTGAAATGCCTATAGTCTCAGCAATTTCACGCACTTTGACTCTCTGGCCATCCAATACCATATCGTGCACTTGATCAATGAGTTCTGATCTTGCTACGCTTTTTGGACGTCCTTCACGTGAATCATCTTCAAGGCTGGTATGGCTATGGCCACGTGTATAGTCGTCAGCCGATTTCTTAATTGCCGAAAACGAAGAAGATGAGTGTCCATAGACTTTTATGAACTTCGAATGAATTTGATTTGGCGTTTAACCTCTTTCAAATAATTTTATAACCGCATGATACTCAATTTTATCCATTTCAAAGGATACAGACAACACTTTTGCTTCAGACAGCTGTATATAAAAAAAAACAACTTGATAGAATGTCTTGCAATTTCACATCGATGCTTATGACAGATGTACCAACTTAGAAAAAAAAATCTTGCCGATAGTGTTGCCATCTATGGTCGAGGCCGAGAACTTTTCAGACCACCCTCGTAATTATAATAATACATTACATAGATGTTTGTGATTTCTTTAAATGGAAGATGTCCCAGTTACTTGAGACTTGAAATTTCTTGAAAATTTTCCATGTTTGGTCTCCAACTATAAATTTGATTTAAAATTATTTGAATTTAAAAAAAAAATACGGGCATTGCTTTAGGTTAGCCGTGTACATTAATTTAACTTAATAAATAAGCAAATATTTATTTATGATTCCTATAATAATCTATGTTTATCCTTTCAGTTTCTCCACAAACAGCAGCTAGAAATTCTGGTAAGTTTCTTTAAAAAAAAAAAAAATAGGTTATTTGTTTTTAATCCTTCATATCATCAAATGTAATGTATCCAGGTATATATTAATATATCGTAAACAATAGCATTATTTTAATATATTATTTTCACAAACATAGTTAATATGCATGGACTTGCTATTAAGCCTATCGTAAAATAAATAAAACTTAAAGAAAACGACACAAAATAAAAGTTTCAATTATTATTATTATTCGACTGCTATTATAGTTAAACTGTAATAGCAGTGGAAGTCTTCCAAGCACGTAACAACAAACAGTAAAATCAACACCTGGCTTGTGACCAGTGTAGGAACATAACCATGAAACCACCACCATCTATCATCTATTATCTTCCTCAGATAAGCTCTGCTAAGCTTCGAGGAAGAACATTACAAACTAGCAAGTATCTGTTATTCACAATTGCAATGTGTTATAAATATTATATATATAATTATTACAGCATCTATGTATGCAATTTATCTGAGACATAAAAAATATTATTATTATTATTATTATTATTATTATTATTATTATTATTATTATTATTATTATTATTATTATTATTATTATTATTATTATTATTATTATTATTATTATTATTATTATTATTATTATGTATATGTATATTCTATATTCAAAAATTCTGTATAATCTTTATTGTTAATATTAGAAGAACATGTGTTGTAAATACATAATATAGATAAAAAAAAGTATTTTTAAAAATTTTAATTGAAATCCAATGTAGAAAATGTAGCACTTTGTGCTGAATTCTGTAAAATTATAAGTTGCAATGTCATTAACAGTATTTACACATACAATAAACAAGATGTTTATTGTATGTGTAAATATTTTAGCAAATCAATAAAAAAATTTAAAAAAATATTATAACAGTGTCTCCATGGAGTCAAAAGACTCATCGCCGGAGACCTCATATTTACACACTAACCATTATTTACACAATACCTATCATATTTCTCCTTAAATTCATTCACAACCACCTCTGGCAACGCATTCCAGTCATTCACAACCCTCCAAGTAAAAAATCTACTCCTAACACCCTTGTTAACCACACTCTTACATAATCTCCAGGGATGGCCCCTCGTCTTCTCCCTTCCTGCACTAGTCTTAAAAATGTCATCAGCATCAATCCTGTAAAATCCCTTTAATAATTTATATGCTTCTATCATATCTCCTCTCTGCTACGTTTATCAGCTAGTTTTTGGAGCCCACAGATCTTCAATCTATCCTCGTAAGGAACATCCCACAGACCTACAACAATCTTTGTAACTCGCCTATGAATCCTCTCCACCATTTCTTCATCATCAAGAAATCCAGGTAACCAGATCTGTGCACAATAGTCCAAATGCGGTCTTATTAATGCCTTATAAAGTGGAACAATAACTGCCTTATCCCTTATCCCTTATTGTTAGTATGTTCTTCAACAACCATGTAATTTGATGTTATGTTTGGGCAATCTTTGCAATATGCCCTTTAAACTTAAGTTCTCTGTCCGCTATAACTCCCAAGTCCCTTGCTTCGTCAACTTCTTGCAGTTCAGTTCCGTTAATATAGTAAACAGCATGTGATCTCGCCCTCCCGAAGTGCATCAGCTTACAGTTAGCCACATTAAACTGACAGCCATTTACCTTAGTCCATACCGTCAGCCTATTTAAGTCATCCTGCAAGATATTTGCATCATCTGAATTAACTATCGCTCTTCCTAATTTTGCATCATCAATAAACAATTAAAACAGTTATATAATTTTTTTTAAAAAAATGTAATAACATTTTATTTATCATCATACAGAGTATTAACATATACACAATAAAGTATACTATTATATTTTCTGTTCAGTACAAATGTAGAGTATCACTAAAATGTTATTACAGTTATTAAAAATCACTTTAAAAATTAAAAATCACATTAGTGATTTTTTTTAAATATAAATGTACATAATTTATTTTTTTTTAATATCAATATCATAGCTTATTATTATATAGCCTATTTCATATACACATTTTTTTAGTATCAGTATCTTCATTATTGTTATACACTTTACTGACTGTTTTGTTACATAATCTGCATTCTTTGTTTATATGGATCACGTATAGGTGAGTGAGGCGTATTAATGCCACCTACTTCGAAGCTTGGGTTAGCTTTTATGAAGAGAGTGGAATTTAGACTTCACTATTTATGTTGTTGTTACTGTTTATGTATGGGATGTAGGCATTGGATGCCGGTGATTTGTGATGTGTATATTAGTGTTAATGGTATATTTTCCAGAGTTAGTTTTTTAATGTTCTGTGGTTATCTATGTGTTTTAAATTTCTTGGTAGGCTGTTGAGTAGCGTGGGTATCTGATGTGATCTCACAAAAGAACCGTATGAGTTGTTGAAGGGTGTAGGGATGTAGAGAGTTGTTGTAGGTCATGTTATACGATATGTGTCTCTGTTGTTTCGATAGCTGATGTTGAAGTAATTCACGTTATGTAGTGTTTCAGGTTTTTAATGCTCAGGATTCTGTGTGTCGCCATGTGCTGGTCGGATATTGGTTGTTGCGTGTAAGGTGTCCAGATCACTGTTGACACAATTTTCCTATGTAATATTTCTAATTTTGTTAGGTGGCTGTTTGATGTGTTTGCATAGACTGTTATTCCGTATCTGAGTCGCTCTACTAGCTCCGTTAAATTCTGCGAAATTGCTAAAAACGTTCATACAAATGTCGGCCTTCTTGACCGAATAGGAAGCAGCTCACCTCTCCAGCCGACAGGCTGTGAGTTTGAATTCCATTCTGTGCACTGATGTCTGGGAATATCTTTAACCGGTAGATGAATTTAATTACCCTGTGTGAGACAATTTTGTGCTTACTGGAAACCTGAAGTGGCTCGAAAAAATTCCATTTTTGGTTTCTAGAATCTAGAACATGGGAACCGGAAAAATTTACATTAAGAGCAATTCAGCTTATTGAATATTTTTATTTCTTATTCTACAGGCGATTGCGACTTTGAAGAAGATACATGTGGTTGGCAGAATGCATCACCTGAAGACAATGTCGATGACTTTGACTGGGCTCGTCAGTACAGTTACGTAATTAATGGACCAACAAGAGACCACACAAAGGGAACACCCGAAGGTGAGAACGTTACACATAAAATAAAAATAAAATCTTCTAGCGTGTTTTATTCCCTAAGGCAATAAACTAGGCGCAATTAACCCTAACTTTTTTTTTTGAAGATGAATTGGCAGTCAGTTTTTACCCTTTACCATCACTGATAGTGGCCTATGTGATCAATGATCATAAGTCTCAATGTTTAGCAGAATATTTGAAAGAGTATAGCAGACAACTGTCACCATCTCGTGGAACCTAATACTATATATTATTGTCTTAAATAACTCGAAAACCGGCTGGAATAAAGCCCTAGAAAACATTTCTCTAGTCGCGAACTAGAATAGAATTTATAATAATTTTCTTTTGGAAATTTAGATTTAGAAATGGAAGCAAGCGCTATTTCCATAAAACGATATTTAGTTTAGTAGGTCAACTTGAATGATTAAAAAATCTTGATTAGATAATCAGCATCGAAAGAACAAATAGGTAGTTCTGCTTTGAAAACAGCGAATCAGTTTCTGTTACCAGAAGATGCTTACACTTCTTACAGCTGCTTGCTTGGATTTCTCCAAGTTTAGATAAGTAAAAGCTTCCCCGAAAATCGACTTACAGAAATTTTCTTGAAAAAAAAAGATGGGGTTATTCAAAGAGTTCTTTATTTTTATTTGATTTTTACTGTGAATTTCGTGTAGATAGTATGGATAAACATAGATGCGATTCAAATATCGGTATTATCTCATTCATTTGAATTGTGAACCCATATAACGCTCAAAGCTCCATATATTTGTGTTCTAAACGAACACTGCGCACTGTTTGTTGGATTTTATTTTGAAATTTCCTTTCCAATGAGTTTACAACCATTGAGTAATTTATTTTCATTTGTAACTGAATTTTTGATAGCATTTTATAAATATCATACTTAATAATAAAAGGACACTCATTTTCAGGATACTATCTTAACCTCCTGAGTAATCCCCAACTTCCCCAGCGAGGAGGAACAAGGGCTTGGATCATCAGTCCCCTGTTTCCAACTTTGTCGAATTCCAAATGCCTGACATTTTATTATTATATGTATGAGCGGACCATCGATCCTGCAGGTCCAAGTCTTGGGAGTCTACGCGTATATGTTAAGCTTTCCAGTATGCAAGAGATTGGCCAGTATACTCTTATATGGAAACTCAATAATCATCAAGCTCAACGATGGCTGATGGCACGAGCTCCAGTGGTTGTTGGTTCAGAGCGTACAATCCCTTCTGAACCGTTTCAGGTAAGAAGAGAACTAAGTCGAATTGAATGTTCCTAGACCTTGGGTAGAACCTATTGATAAGTCATAAGGAATTTTAGATTGGTACCAAGAAACTCTTAAAAAATATTTAATAAGAAATATATATTAAAAAATTAAAGATGTTTCTCGTTTATATTAGGTATGTGTGAAATTATTACATTTTCTTTTATTAAGGTAGGCTTTTAAAATTATAATATACATCGAGATCTGCATTAAACTTGCAAGGCCTTTCAGAGAAACAGAACAAAAACATTTCCATTTTTTAACCAAGAATCAAGACATTTCAATGTTCAGTCTTCAAACTGATGTTGAATCGCTTTCTTTAATAAGAAGGATCCAGTGCATCGAAAATTTCTTCTATAATCTCCAACGCCTTTTTTGCGAAGCACTTCGAAATAACCTCATAAGTAGGTTTCCAATAATTGGTTTCTGCACATGGACAATGCACTGTGTCATCCAGCCTTGGATATCCAGGAACTCTCAGCCAAGCGTAACATTCCAGTACTTCTCCAATCTCTGTTTTCATCAGATCTGAAGAGAATCGATTTCAAGATATAGCGAATGTAGAACTTAATACTACTCCGTTGCTTCCCTATGGCGAACAGACACATCCAAAATTCGTTGAATAGTGAAGGGATCGCTATAATCAGTAGGATAGTACATTGAAGTTGATTGATTTCACACACAAAAAAAAAAGTTCAGTGTGTGTGTGTGTGTGTGTGTGTGTTTACGTTATATATCGGACAAATGTTGCAGGAGTTTCAGGATTACTCATTGATCTCACACAGAGTATTCATATCTCAAGTGTGAAGGTGGAGTATTAAGAGATAAAAGGGACCGAGGGAATTTTTTTTATGGTGCAAAGTCGTATGGTGATAAATCTGTTGGTGAGTTACATATCATAGTATTTTCAGTGTAAACAAATTCTTAACGCATCAACTACTTGCATCTGATCAAGTGTTAAGAATTTCTACGCCCAGTCATGTACATTCCAAGTCGATATCCCAATTCCACCTGACCACTAGAGTTCATTTGTTACTCGATTCTTGCCTAAAGCCGTCTACAGGGGTGGCCCATAAGTCACGAAAGGGTTTAAAATGTGAATATCTTTATTCTTTTTTTTCTTTTTTTTTTTCGGGTATTCTAAGGAATATTTGGGAAATTAATCATGGAAAAGGTTATGCAATTTTTTTTCACAATTTTTGTGAAGATCTGCAATTAAGTAACCATCATGTTATTGAAATCTGACGGCTTCTAACTTCTTCCTAGAGGATTACCTAATGGAAAAGGTGTGTGAAGGTCTTGTGAACAAGCATCAGAACAGCTGAGGAAGAACATTTATGCAAAATTAGGGCGCTGCATCCAAAAACATTAACAGGTTTCATGGAACATACCGTAGAAAGAGCCCCCTCTTTGTGAAGCCGAAAATGGAAGGCATTTACGTGATATGGTTTTTCATATCTAATAAAAAAACTTCCGGATTCTGTATTTCATTGTAAAAAAATATAAAAAGGAATTAAAATAATTAATAAATTATAAAGTTATTATTTTTTCTGATTACATACAGTGTGGCCTGTAACTTATGGGCTATCGTGTATGTAATGCTCTACTCGCAAACACAAGGAAGATATTTTCCTCTGCGCGCAACTCGCAGTGATATGGTTTTTTATATTCTTTTCATGAATTTCATGAATGCGCTGAAGCAGATGAAATACACATGCGCTGCTCATGACTAAAGCTCGTGTATTTTTTCATATCAAAGAAGATAAGCTCCAAGCAATAATGGATGAAGTTGTAGTCGCAAGAACTGGAAGCTGCCGTATCTCGTAAACAGTTTTCAACGATTTACTGGTTATTTAGAAATATAAACGATTTCTCCAACAGAAATCATCCCAAAGCCATTCTCTGATATGACTTCAGCACAACACGAGGCACTACAGTCTACACAAATTATTCACCAAAATAATACTAAATCTATTCTTAATTAGAACCTGAATGAAAATAGCCGGAAAGAAGTTGGATTTCACAGAAGCTTTGGTATAGCGGTTGACACGTTTACTCTCACTTAACCCCTAATAAAAACTCCAGAGTTTGCTTTAACAAGATAAGACACTGATGCAACGTACCCCTTCTTCCAAACTGTTGGAGGAAGCAAATATTAATTCCTCCACATTATACCATTTATCACCACATAACGGATTAAAAAAAAAAAACTTTTTTTATGGAAATTATAATCAGCTTTCCTAAAAACGACCATTACATAAAACTTAGGGAAAAAGTTGGAAACATGTTATCAATATTGACGAAGATTGTAGCTTGGTAGAACTGCAATTAAGGACATCGGAAAAGTAAATTATAATATTATGTCTGCTAGATGGATGCATTTTCCAACCTCTTTTTCTGTTTCATGGGAGTTCAGAATCGTGCCATGTCTGGACGAGATCAACTAGCTCATCTTCATTCGAAAGACTTTATAAAGATATTTTGAATTTTCTGAAAGGAAAATTATAAAGATTTACTGAACGATTCTAAGCATGTGTTAGCAAAGAAAAACTAAACTGTGTTGATGTTTATCGATGGCATCATGCTAATTACATGCAAAAACATTAATAGAGAAAGATGCTTCACATAGTTAACGCATGTGTAAAATCCGGACTTAAAAAATAATTGTTACAAGATAAAACTGATATTCCAGACTACTGTATCAGATGACAGATCTCTCTCTCTCTCTCTCTCTCTCTCTCTCTCTCTCGGACATGAAATTGACTAGTGTCATTTATTAGTATATTTATTGTGTCATGAATCAGCTCTCACGCAAGAAGAACGCTTCTTTTAAAAAATCTTTTATATTAGTTTCCACTCACCCACTACTGAACAGCCACAAGATCTATTCAGTCAAAGATCTTCTTCAAATCAAAATAAAATAAAATAATACACTGCTAAAGGAACCTTCTCGGAAATTCAGGTTTTTTGTCTCGGAACCAGGAAAACTGGCCAATAAAACACACGCAATTTACAGGCGGTAGACTACATATAGGTATAGGACTAATCTTCGAATTACGGTTACAAAATCAAAGATACTTGGAAAATCGTAGGCACTTAAGTACCTGCTAATTACCACCCAAGATAAAGAAAAGCTATTAGTCAGGAAGAATGTCATGGATCTTATTCATTACTCTTTTCCATGAAACAAGGATGACATAAAGTCTCTTCCCGACTTATTCCGAATGAAACTAGTCTTACCAATGCTTTGTATCCGATGAAATGGAATATAAAGCATTGGTAATCAGGTCAGACAGCAAAAACTGACGAACTAAACACATAGTCCGTCACAAACGACTTGACATCAAGATAACCAATGAGTACCGGATTTAGTTCTTCAGAGATCCTAAACATAAATATATTGTGGTGTACTTCCTCGTAAAATGCGAACCTTAAAAAATAAATAAAAATAAAAGCTTTAAGAAAAAAAGTGGGACCCTGAGCATAGGGTCCCACTTTTTTCTTAAAGCTCAGCGTGGTGAATGGTTAATGGGACTAACTGCTGCTAACGTCGAGTGATGTTGGCAAAACTGACACTCATTTTCACAAGACATAGTTTTCTGGTTGTTAATCGACATCCAGCAATCAGAAGATATGGGTAATATTAGGAAATCAGATGCAGCCATACCAAGAATTAAGGATAGGGTCAAATATTAGTTGAACTGTGATGAAAATATATCCACGTATCTCAGATAATATATACAGCACCTGTATCTTGTTGAGCAGTCTTATGGAAGGGGGAAGAAGGAAATGGATTCGATCAGATATATGATGCTATGCTCATGTACAATGTATAATCTCTAAACTGGAATAGACTTAAAATAATTGAGTGCAATTTTAGAATTGTTTCTTTCTTTTTTTTTTTTTTTTAGATTATTATGGAAGGAATTTGGGGAGACGGAAGAGTAGGAGTCGTTGCAATTGATGACATCAGTTTCTTTGACGGAGATTGCACTGGTAAGTAACAAATCTTCGTCTTGTTCTTTCTTTTTTCTCTCTTTTTTTCTTTTTTTTCCCTTCCTCTGTGATTTTAATATCGTGAGAACGCGCACTATAAATTTCTGTCTTTTTAACACATTTATCTCTGGTTACGTATTCTATTTACTGGGTAAACAGAGAGAGAAGGGAAGATGAGTCCTTGGACTCCTTCGAGGAGTCGCATAATAATAATAATTTTATTTTTTTAATAATATTAATAATAATAATTTTTTCCGCAATAATAATTATAATAATTTATAACATATGATACATTACATACTTATCATTACATATGATACAACATTACATACATTTGTTTACATGTGATACGTACATTACATATGATACATTTATTTTATTTATTTATTTATTTTCATTTATTTTTTTTATCTTGGATTAGATGAGATGTATTTTCTCAGCTTTCATTCTCGAAGCTTATTTGTGAACTTATCTGAGGATGACACCAGTTATCTGGTGTCATTATTATTATTTATTGGTTTATTTGCTGTGTTAGGAAGCTATGAAATCAAATCTATGTTTAATTGGCTTGATTTCCACTGCAGCCGTTGATTGAGAAATTCGCACGCACGCACGCACGCGCGCGCACACGCACGTACACACACACACACACACACACACACACACACACACACACACACACACACACACACACACACACACACACACACACACACACACACACACACACACACACACACACACACACACACACACACACACACACACACACACGACAACTTGCAATGTCTTGATGCGTCGCTGAACTGGAAGCCTGAACGAATATATTGTGTTTCATTAAGTTTGTATGGTCTTTTGGGTGCATGTTTCTTGTTCATAGTATGTCCTTAGAGCTCTTTTCAGGCTATTGTAGTTTGTAAGATTTCTGTATTCAAAAGGTAATTTGTTTATCATGTCTGGGATGTAGAAGTTTTGCATGGCTTTTCCATGGTGATTATTGTATTTATATGTGATATAATTAGTTGTCTGAGATCTTGTTATACGGTATGTATTTCTGACTGTCCTGTAGTTGGCATCGAAATAATGTTTCAGCAAAACTGCATAGTGACATAAATGTTTTGCTGTCAGTATTTTGTGTTCTGACATTGCAGTGTATATAAAGTCGTTATTGTCTCTTTGTTCCCAAAAGATCAGTTTTATCATTTTGTACTGTAGCGACATTAATCTATTTAGTTTGTAGGGTGCACAGAAAGCATCCGTTGTTATAGAGTATCTTAGTATATTTTGGCATAGTGCTTTGTATCTTAGTATATTTTGGCATAGTGCTTTGTATATTAGTGTTTTTAGGCGTGTGGGAATTATGTCTTTTAACCTGTACAGTTTGCCAGTTATTGCTCGGAGTTTGTTGTGTAGATGATTTATGTGGCTATTCCAGTTCATATTTGCATTGAAGTAAATTCCAAGGTATCGTATTGTTTCAACTTGAGTGGTTGCAGTGATTTTGCTGTTCTGTGTGTTTTTTATGTTGGAAAGTGGATGTTGGATGGTTATATATTTGTTATCAACTGGTCGAGTCAGTGGATTTCTGAATATCATTAATTTTGTCTTTTCTGAGTTTAGGTGTATGGAGTTTTTTGTGAGCCAGTCAGTGATCAGATTTATGTCATGTTGCATATTTGTGTGGGCTATACTTGCTTTATTATGGATGATTATTATAGCTGTATCATCTGCGTATTTCTATTTTGAAGGTAGTTTGTAAACCACCTGTGAAGAGGCTCGTCTATTCCAACATGCCTCAGCTTTTCAAACACGGTTTGATGTGTAAGTGTATCGAATGCTTTAGTTAGATCAATGAAGACTACCATGGCAATTTGGTTTTTATCTAAGGCGGTATTAATTACGTCTGTAAAGTCTTCCAAGAGAGATGTTGTTCCCATATTTTTCTGAAAACCATATTGTGTTTTGGGGATAATATGAAAGGTCTCTGTGTATGCTGTGAGTTTCTTCAGTATGATCCGCTCCATAATTTTATTGATAATTGGTAATGTTGCTGTGGATCTGTAATTGCTGATTAAATTTCTTTTTCGATGCTTGTATATGGGTGTGATTATGGCGGTCTTTAGCACACTTGGTATCTGTTCTGTTTTAAATATTTTATTTATTAATTTTAGTAGGATAGAACTTAAGCTAGTTGCATGTTGCTTGATATCCTTAGGTCTTATGCCATCAATTTCTGGGCCTTTGTTTGGTTTGATTTGATGTATTGCAGAGAGAAATTCTGCTTCTTTTATGGTTGGAAACCATTATGTCTGTTTTGATTGTGGTCCAAGTGGAGGGTCACGTTTTGTGACTGAGGGAATATTTCTGTGCAGTTCTTGGATGGAGTCTCCAAAGTATTGGTTGAAGTCATTTGCTAGTTGTTGGATAGGTTTTGCGTCTTTCATGAAGCTGTGTTTTATGGTTTGGAAGTCGATGGTGTTGGGAACACATACCATCTCATTGATCAGATGCCAGGTTTGTTTCATATTGTTTTGTGAAGAGGTTATTTTGTCTCTGTAGTAGCTTCTTTTTGTATTTCTGATTTGTGTTGTAAGGCGATTCCATGTTATCTTATATTCAGTTTTTAAAGCTGTGTTATTTGGCTATCGCTTTAATTCTTTCCATAAAGCGTCCTTTCTGTGTATTTCTAGGATTAAGTTTTGTGTTATCCAAGGATTTTGTGTTGTTTTTTAACGAATTCTGACTTTCTTTGCAGCTTTCTCATATATTTCCTCCAGTGTGAGTTTAATGTTATTGTATAAGATATCTGCTGAATCTGATGCCAGGTGTCCCCAGTCTGTTTTTCTTATTTCGTGGTTGATTATTTCTTCATCTATTATTGTTTTCTGTCTCTTTCCTTCTGTGGGACATTGCATGGATATTGTCTTTGTGTGCAGGTTTAGAGCGGTGAAGTAATCGTCTGCTACTTTGCACTTTATGACTGATGCAGTGTAACTGTTTGGTGGTGCTCGGACGTTTATATGATCTAGACAGGAGACTGTGATAGTATTTCTGAATATTTCTTCTCTAGTACATGATGTTATTGTTGGTATTAGATTATACATGGATAGTGTGTCTAAGTATTGTACGGTGTTATTCTGGTTTTCGTTTGCAATATTTATGTTTATGTCGCCAATTATCATTAGGTATTCGGTTGAGCATAATTCTTGGCATGAAAGCCAGCATTTGAGTTCGTGCAAGAATTTTATCATGTTTAGGTTTGGTGGCCTGTAAATAGCATTTAGTATTATGGGATGCTGTCTATTGGTGGTATCGGTGATTTCGAGGCAAAGGGTTTCAGCATGCTCAAACTGATAGGCCGTTTCTTTTGTTATTAATTTATGTTTGATAAATATTAATATTCCACCCCCTCTTTTTGTTTGGCGGCATGATCTATGTTGTTGGAAGCCTAGAATTTGGAAAGCAGTCGCTTCGTCTTTAGTTATGGATACTTCTGTTAGAATCAATATATCAATAATAGCAGTGTAATTCCCCAGATAAGCCTGTAACAATAACTTTTCGGATGCTTCTGATGTTAATATGCAAGATTGACAGACCTCTCTCTCTCTCTTGTACTGTGTGTTGTTTTTCCATGCATCAAGCGATTCGAAAGTACAATTACTGATGTATTCTGGTGTAATTACATCTATCTGATGGTTCACATTCATTTTTGTTGTGTTGAGATCTTCTTTTTGAACTAAGTTGGAATCTTTTGTTTCACTCTAACAACCTATCTATGTCTTCCGAGCTTTTTATTTGTATAGACTTTGAAGTCTGTGACTTTCTCAAGAATATTTTGCCGTCTTTGATCCACAAAAATTGATACTTTTTTTCTGTTTTTTTTCTTTTCTTGCTTGCTTCAAAAGATTCTGATTGAAAGGTGTTAAATACTCTGATAGAAAGATTGGCTTATTGTCTTGCGATGCATTTAAATCCTTGAAAACTGGTTTTTTCAGTATGCTGGCTTTTATGAGATTGTCTCTTGTAGCCTTGTTTGTCAGACTGATTATGACTAGTGCGGGTCGTGGTAAGCCTTGTTTTTTGTTCTTCCTGGGAATCCGATTTATGGTCTGAATATCATTATGCTGTAGGGGGATGCCAATTGCATGGCCTAACTTTAAAACTATGTCTCTGAGATTTTCTGCAGATTCAGTTTCTGGAAAACCGTTTATGACAAGGTCTTCTTTATGTTGTTATTGGTTTAAAACTTTGTATTGTAGTTTTAGGGAATTAAATTTTTGACGGAGTTCCGATGTCTCTTTTATCAATTTTTGTAGCCTGTCAGTTAGTGCGTTAATGCTTGTTTTAATGTATTTTACCGTTTATATGACTTCTTCGACTTTTGAATTATTAAATTTAACAAGCTCTTCATATTCGCTAATTTTTTCTGTTATTTGTTTATTCTGTTTATCGAAGAGTTCTTGGACAAGGTCTACTAAGCTGGCTTTTATATTTTCTAAACCTTTTTCTAGTAATAAATTTACGGAACTCAAATTATGACTCACTGGTATTTTTTGTCTGTTCAGTTCATCGTCCGATTCTGCATCCGACGTAATCAGTTGCGTCGTGGGCGGAGGCGTTTCTTTGTTCTCTCTGCAGTATAGGCATTTCCTGCAGTTTATATTACTTCCGTTGGACGATAATTCCTTCAGGCTGTTGCACTTCATGACTCACCTTTCTTCCCTTGGACAACTGCAAAGATGGCGACGTCCTTTGTTCTATGCTCGTTGGTGACCACGGTGAACTCTGCTCAATTTTCAGCATACTCAAAATTTGGGTTTCACTTGGCCGATTTCGATGAATTATATATCACTGTCTTCAGCGTGACAAGTAGAGTTACTTTGTGACACTTTTAAATTAACAACAGGAGTTTGAACCACATTAAAGTATAAAAATTGGACCAGCGATAGAACCATGCAATCGTTCGTATGCCTAGACAGCGCCCTCTGTAGTAGTAGTAGTAGTAGTAGTAGTAGTAATAACAATAATAATAATATATAAATTCAGCCTTCTGACTTTCGTGTAGCACCTCGTGGCATTAGCTGTTACTTTCAAATACTGAACAACCACAGAATCTTTTAAGTCACATTCATGAATGAAAGCACAAAGGATCCATCTATCTTCAATGTCTTAAAAATTCTTTAAAACCCTTTTTCTCATTTTCCGGCGTAATTTTATCGAGAAAATTGTACCATTAGAACATTTAGTCTTTTGAACGGATGTTTCTTACTATGCATATCAAATTCAACAGCACTTATCTATTTTTTATTATTTCTAGCACAACCAAGTAAAGCCACAGCAGTAATGGGTAAGTTGCATTATTTTATGATTTTTTAAAAAATTATATTATTGTTATTTACTCTTCATATAAGATTAAATATTCAGTTAAGCAACTATTAAGTGGTCATATTAGTTTAGTTGTAATTAGAATAGAAGCAAAAAGTCTGTAATAATAAGAATTATCTGTTAATTCGTGTGGAGTTCTGGTATTTCAGTTTATATAGACGAGTCCTTTGATTTGAAAGATCAATTTGAATCTCGTCTACGAAGTGAAGAACCTTTATTGGCTCTTTTCAGTCAAATGGTGAGTTATGGTCTTACACTGAGGTGGGGGGGCCATTTTTTGAAACTCTGGGTTTTTTTGTTTCTCAAAGCAGACAACCGGCATCGTGAACACACAAATCTACAGGTGTAAATACTTGCCCTGATGAGATACAACCTAACTGCGTACGGGCTACATAATTCGTCGTTACTCCTAATCAGGGAGGTTCTACCTGTCCGAAGGGACGGAGAGGTTGATGAAGATTAATTCGGGTGTTCTTCGGGCTGTTTGAATGAAAACAACTAACCTTCATCTTGATTATTTATTTATTCTTTTCACATGGGTCCCATCTACCTAAGATTGCAAACATATTGGTCAATCTGATAGGCCTAATATAGCCCACCCACTCTCCAATTGGGGATGTCGGTTCGAATTCCTTCATGGGCGTGGATGTTTGTGAATATCCCTAGGTAGGAGATTAATTTTATTGGCCTTTGGGAAAACAGTTACCGCTTATTGGAGGTTTGAAGTGGCTTAAAATGTCCAGTTTGGTCTCTAGATCGGGGTTTACGGATTATGCAAAAAATAAATAATAGGTAAAGTTAAAAAATAATAATTAAAAAATCCTAACCACATCCACGGTACTAATGTACTATAAGTTGCTGGCGTGGTTTGCCGAGTGGTTAACGTTTCCACTCTCCAGCAGAAAGGCTGCGGGATCAAATCCCGCCGTGGCCATGGATGTTTGTGATTGTCTGTGAAAATACTAGTGGTGGTGGTGGACGGTAGATGGCGTGGTTGTAGTTGATGGATTTCAGTGGTGGAGACGGAGAGTCGTGGAGTAGGTGCCCTCCTTCGATGAGTCTTCGGACTCCCTGTAGGTGTCACGTAATAATAAGTTACAACCTTTCTGGGTGCATTTAGTACTCGTAGGTGAGCAAACGGTTCCGGGAATCCTGCTCTAGAAACTAAACATGGTACTTTTTTTGAGCAAGTTCACGTTCTCCAGTAAGCAAAGAGACAGCCCTATGCATGCCAGTCTACAATATTCATCTGCCAATTGAATATACTATAAAGGCTTCTTTTTTTAATTATCGTGTTAAAATCTTGAATTCCTTCCTGGTTAAAAAAACTTCTATTTATCTGTGGGTCCAAAAATCAGCTAAGACACGAGTAATTTTTTTTTTTAATTAGAATATTAATTAGCTGGTCTCATACGTATATAGCAGGGTTTTTCTCTCCCAGGAGTTCGGATTTTTATTATCTTGAAAAACAAATAAATCAGTAAGTAAGAATACACACAATTTAAAGACATTGTACGCTGGCTCACAAGCTTAGTTGCTTAGGCCATAATTCCAAATTTAACTTAGTTACTTTTAAACGCTAATCCATTAAAAGATTTGTTCCTTTATTTCAGTTCTTTACAAAACAGTTAAAAAAATAAATAAAATCAATGAAAGAGACAAGAATTACCTTTTTGAGTTGCTGAATCGTATTTTCATTCCCACATTTTTAGCTTTTTTTAACATTCCTGAATGCTCCGTTCTTTCTAGCACTTACAATTTATCATTGCTCACTTTATTTTTGCAGGGGAATGCTCATTTGAACGTCACATGTGTGGATGGAGGAACACAACAGAAAATGAGGGACCCGTGCCTCCGGTGAACGATATCGGAATGGGAAACAGAGAAGTTTCGAACAGACAGGTACAAGCCACTAACGAAGCTTTAACTTGGAGGTTGGCAACTCCAGTCAGCAGGCCAGCCAATTTACAGGATCACACTTTTCGAGCACCGAGTAAGCTTAAAATTATCTTTAATAAATACCTCTTCCATTATTCATTCTATCCAGGATAAGTGACATTTCCAAAACAAAAACGTTTTCATGATGAAAATAGTATTTCAATTCCATGGTGATATTTAATATAAGCACAATCCATAACGTAATACAATATATCCTATTCGAATTTATATAATACAAGTAGATGGCAGCACTTGTTTGCCGGTCTCTTCATCGGTGGCTGCCTATAATTAGTGAAAGACATGGACCAGCTATCTCTGATTGGCTACCGCTGGAGATTGAACTGCTCACTCAGTCTCCAAAAGCTAGATAGGTTTAGAGGCCCGCCTATTCCCTATAAGGGAAAAAAAAGGCGTTAACTTATTATTTATTATTAATTATGTGACTTATTATAGAAACTGTTCTCAAAAATGCAATGTTGGCGAAAACCAATCGTTAATAGGGCGTTAATAAATGGGACAAAACTTTGAAATGGATGATGGTATTAACCTTTCAGAGAATACCTTCAGCAAAGCCGAAATTGTTCCATGAATTTGTCGTTTTTCTTTCTATATAGTCACAGTCGAAACATTGTAAACATGCTAGTATTGCTCTGGTTATGAGATTATCCAAAACGAACACTGGAAGCTATTTTTAAGATTGTTGCTACTAAAATCGACAGGTTCAATATTATTTGTCTTGTAGACATAGGCGGCTCATTTTACTCCATAGTCGAAGTGTTAATAAATAAACAAAAAACATTAAGTACAGGATTCAGATTGGTCCGCAACAGATTTAAGCTGGTAGTTCTCTAATTTAAGACTACATTCTAGTATAGATAAAATATCAAATTAAATAATGCATAAGTAACAAAAAACATCCCAGAGTTCTGTTATCATCAATGCGGTTGTATTTCACCTTAACATTGTAAAATAGTTTGTTATAGCTTTTGCAGAATTTACTGATCTCCAATGAAATCTATTAATGAAAAGACAAAGGGACTGATTATAATCAGTCCCTTTGTTTATCTCTTGATAATTATCAAGAGATAATCAGTCCCTTTGTAAAAATCTGATACTTTTTGACTAATTTCTTTTTCTTTTTTTGTTTCCAGCTGGTTACGTCTTCTTTGATATCTTTAATCAAGTCACACCTCAGACTCCCATGCTAATGAGTCCGCAGTTTGAACCTAGTCAAAACGATGTCAAATGTCTTGCATTTTGGTTTGCTGCCTTCGGTCGTGGCGAATCGACAACTCTAAGTGTTGTCAGGTTAGAAATCACTGAAGAAGGAGAAGGAAGAAAAAATACAGTTTGGAGATTTTCCACAAGGAAATTTGATACTACTCGGCCTGACTGGACTTATGCACAAGTCAGCGTTAATGCCGCTACTGGTTATCAAGTAAGGAGCATCTTTATTTGTGCCTGTTAAGAAATTATTCTGGTGGTTTTAGTGTTTCTTAATTTATTTAGCATGATGTGAACCGTAAAAAGAACATCATAATTATTAATTCAATATCTCCATGAACCGCAGAACTCACAATGTTGCACACAGTAATATGAGTGTTAGAGTTTAGGACCACGAGATGATGACTACTGGCTACCATTCTCTCTCTCTCTCTCTCTCTCCTAATAAAACTTGATTCATTGATAGCTTGAGCTCATTATCAACTTGAAAGATGAAGACTTGCTGCTCATCTTGTCTTCAAATAAAGTTTGAGATAAAGGAGATTAATCGTTTGATAAATAATAGGCGTCAGAGGATTTATTTTATTTTTTTATATCTCCATGGAGTCTTAGGACGTAATTCGGGACTCCATCCGTTCTGTCTTGTACGATGGCTTTCATACTTCTCTTTAAGCCATTCACTGTCAATGCACTAAGTTTCACAGATTCATTTTAATTAGTATAGTTTACAGACTAATTGTATGTGTGTGTGTGTGTGTGTGTGTGTGTGTGTGTGTGTGTGTGTGTGTGTGTGTGTATATATATATATATATATACACACACATATATATATATATATATATATATATATGTGTGTGTGTGTGTGTGTGTGTGTGTGTGTGTGTGTGTGTGTGTGTGTGTGTGTGTGTGTAGCTTGATTTGCTTCCTCAGTCTTAAGAAAAGGCTGGTTATATTCCACTAATTCGAGCCCTACCCAAGGGCCTATGAGTTGTGGAAATACTTCCTGAAAATGAAAGCTGTGCTGAACAAAGCGGCCTTTTGTAGCTGCTCAATTTTTAATCCATCTAACTCGAAGGCTTCTAGATGTTTTTTCAATGTTGGTGCCTAAAGCACCTATTATTATGGGAACAACTTTCGTTTTCTTTTGCCAGCTTCGATTTGCTAATCGCGATATGTTGTATTTTTTCATTTTATTTTCCTTAGTATTTCCTCCTAATTAAAGCACATCCCCTTAAGGAGATGTATGATGCTATGCATCATACATTTAACGTCATTCAACCTTGGCATTTTTTGGTCTGGCTCCCACTGACGAGACCTCAATAAAGGTCGAAACTGGTCTGGGTAGTGGCCCTTGCCTTCAATGCATAGCATCATACATCTCCGTAAGGGGATGTGCTTTGCATTAGGAGGAAATACTAAGGAAAGTGATCGGAGCTTATTCCTCCTTTACCACGAGTTGCCTCAGACATGAACTACGTTCAGGCGCAAACTTGACTTATTGTCTGTTTGCTTACTTGGGAAAAAGGATCAACTGTCTGGAGTTAATCGATGGTTGATGTAAGTAGTATATTTTTCTTCCTGAAAACACACGGGGTTTTTAATCCACCAGTTTAGAAAAAAATGTACTGCAGAGCAGGAAGCTATGAACAGGAATATGAGATGGCAGCACTATCACTTTCTTACTATTTTATCCCTGTCACTAACATTTAGGAGCGCGTGGCTACCAACGGATTTCCGAAAGTTCAGGCTAAAGTTTGTTTGTTTTTCTTTTTTCACCAAATTATTGTGTGAAGTACTGTACGCAAATCTTTTAACGAGGGAGCCGTGCCTTCATCCAGGGCCGTCGCCAGATTAGATCGCGCCCTGAGGCAAACAATTAAATTAAATATCGCCCCTGATGGATTATAAGACAAAAATATAAGAAAATCTGCAATTGCTATTTTGTTTTTATTACAAGAGAAACATTAATGCAAAACGATTACATAAGGTAGCAGGGTTTTTTTCTCCCGGAAACTCGGGTTTTTCATCCCGCATACAGACAAATCGGCCCTTCAGAACACACACAATTTACAGACAAAAAATACTAGTGGTGGAGGTGGGCGGTAGATGGCGTTGATGGAGATGATTCGTAGTAGAAGTTCGGTGCAGTGGTTGAAACAGTTGTAGGTGTTCTCCCGTGATAAGTCCTCGTACTCATCACGGGATATATATAATATCATCATATATATATCATCATATATAATAATAATAATAATAATAATAATAATAATAATAATATTATTATTATTATTATTATTATTATTATTATTATTATTATTATTATTATTATTATTATTATTATTATTATTATATAACATAATATATATATATATATATATTTTACATATGTATTTATTTTATTGATTGCTAAAATATTTATACATACAATAAACATCTTGTGTGACATTGCACCTTATAATTTTACAGAGTTCAGCACTAAGTGCTGCAATTCCTACATTGGATTTCAATTAAATTTTTTATTAATACTTTTTTGCCTTTATATTATGTATTTACAACACATGTTCTTCTAATATTAACAATGAAGATTATACAGAATTTTTTTATATTTTTTATTTTATTTTATTTTATTTTTTTAAAGTTTGAGAAAGAGTGATTATACATACAAATTTCTGCATTTGCTTATAAGGACGACTTGTAGATGAGTGAGGCAAGTTAATCCCTCCTACTTCGAAGCTTGGGTTAGCTTTTATGAAGAGTGGGATTTAGCCTTCACTGTTTGTGTTGTTGCTACTGTTTATGTATGGGATGTAAGCATTGGATGCTAGCGATTTGTGATGTGTATATTAGTGTTAATGGTTTCTTAACTTTGTTGGTATATTTTCCAGAGTTCGTTTTTTAATGTTCTGTAGTTATCTACGTGTTTTAACTTTCTTGGTAGGTTGTTGAATTGCTGGGTATCTGATGTGATCTCACAAAAGAACCGTATGAGTTGTTGAAGGGTGTGGGGATGCAGAGAGTTGTTTTAGGTAGTGTTATACGATATGTGTCTCTGTTGTTTCGATAGGTGATGTTGAAGTAATTCCTTGTTAATGCCATGTAGTGTTTCAGGTTTTTAATGCTCAGAATTCTGTGTATCGCCATGTGCTTGTTGGGTATTGGTTGTTGCATGTAAGGTATCCAGATCACTATTACCATGATTTTCCTGTGTAGTGTTTCTAATTTTGTTAGGTGGCTGTTTGATGTATTTGCATAGACTGTTATTCCGTATCTGAGTAGAGATTCGCAGATACCGTGATATAGGAGATTTTTTAGTTGTTGTGGAATAATGCCTGTATCGAATATTATGTGTACGAGTTTCAAAAGTATTGGATTTATTTGTTCAAAGTGTGTTATAAGGTCTGTGAGTCTTATTTTGTCTATTCCTGGAGTGGTCTTTGGTTTTAGTTGTAGGATTGCTTCTTTCGGTTCCTGTTTTGTTATGGGTGGAAAATACATCGGTGGTTGTTGACTTTGTGTCGGTAGTTTTTTGTTGATCGTTGGTAGTTTGTTTTTTTTTGAGTTGTGTGATGTTGTTTGTGAAAGCATGGTTGAATGAGTCTGCTGTTCCTCTTGGTTTGTGTCCTGACCGAAGGTTTTTGCAATAAAATCTTGTGCTGAAGTTTTCTTTTTTCGGGTTACTAATTCGTTGAGTGTAGCCCATGTTTGCTTAATGTTGTCGTTATAATCCATGATTTTTTGGAAGTAGTAGCGTCTTTTTGCCCTACGAATTTTTGTTGTTAGTTTATTTCTTGTGTTTTTGTATAAGGTTTGTAAATGTGTGTTACTGGGTGACTTTTTAAGTTTTTTCCATAGATTTTTTTTTACAGTAATAGTATTTAGTATGTCGTCATTTATCCATGGATTGTTATCTGTTTGTCGCCTCGTTTGTGTAGGTTTTGTTGCTTTTTTTTTTTGAATATTTCTGTGAACTTTAATTGAAAATTCTCGTATAATGTTACAGGATCGTTTATTTTAAGTAGGGAATTCCAGTCCGTATTTTTTACTTGGTTATCGACAATGCTCTTTACTATGATCGAGTTTTATCGACTTTTGTGGTGGTGGGAGGGGGGGGGGGGTAGGAAACGTAATAAAACGAAGTTGAGACAAAGTAGTGATTGGCAATTTTTACGTTAATTACTGATGATGTATATGTATGGATGGGAGCTCGTATGTTGATATGATCAAATGGGGAGGTTAATGGTAGGGTTTATGTTGTACTGACTTAGTATATCAAGATATGTGTTAGTGGATGAAGAAGCGTGGTCAAGAGTTTTTATGTAAATGTCTCCTATTAGGATGAGCCTGTGTGTTGTACGCGGTTCAATGCCGCTTAGCCATGTTTCTAACTCGTGAAGAAAACTGAGTCGATTATTATCTGGGGGGGGGGGTCTGTATATTGTGTTTATTGTGTATTTGATACTATTGTGGCTATTTGTGATTTCCAAAATTAGTGTTTCCACAAGTTCGAAGTGAGTTTGTTTTTCTGTCACATTGTATTTTTCTTTGATAAATGCCACAATGCCATCTCCTCTTTTGTTTGGTCTACATAAGTTGTAGGTTTGATAATTATTTATGTTGTATGCGTAAATTTCTGTGTTGTTAATGCAACTTCGGTCAGTATTAGCGCATTTATGTTTATCATGGTATAATTGAGCTGTGTTATCAATGTAAGCTAGTGTTTTTTTTTATACTTCTTATGTTTTTGTGTATGATAGTGAAGCTGGTGTTGGTGGAAATGTTGTCTGACCATTTCTTCAAAGAGTCATATGTTTATGTTGTTTGACTGGATATGTTCGCCTATGTTTGAGATCTCCATTATATAGTTTTTAAATGAGTTCTAATGTTTTCTTAAGGATGTGAAAAGTTAGTGTTTTATATTGGTAGGCTGTGTAAGTCGGATTCACTTAATTATATATACTCGAGTGTTTTCATTCTTTCTCAATAATAATAATAATAATTAAATATTTTCTCTACGGGGATATCGCACAATAAAACTGTTTATAAGCTATTCTAAATTTAAATTATACTATGTCCGCGTCCATCGATATAGTTGCTAGGCCAACCAATCTTTCTTGGGTTATTGCTGTTCGCAAATAATTTTTAATCAGTTTTAAACTTGGAAAAACTTCTTCCCGCACTTTCTACGGCGCATACCGCAATATAGCTGAACGAGCGCCCATGTTAGGCCGCGCCGTGAGGCAGGCTGCCTCTATGCTACACCCTGTCGACAGTACTGCCTCCAGCGAACGATATCGGAACGGGAAACTGAGAGCAGACCTCACAGTACTCCACATAATAATACAAGTTTGTGTGAGGAACACTAGAGGGCAGTAGCTGTCTCTAACATGTAACCACTTTGATTTATTTTTATTTGTAGAAACGACTATATTACATCAATATCGCAAGTCAGCAATTACTGTGTTTATGGTTATTGCATTTCATACATATATTCATGCTATCTAGCTCATTCTTTTCTCACCAGTTCAGGTGCATTGTGACATTGCCTCGAAGAAGGATCCATTACCAATAACAATCCTGAATATTGGAACATTGAATGAACAATGAGAAACAACTATGTTGGTGTTGAAAATTTTGCTGAAAATATTGAAAATACTTACCACGTATATCCTTCTCCATTCATCTTCATTAAGCTAATTATAACATGTATCATTGGTAAAATCCATCATGCAGTTGATCGCTTTCAGACTATAAACGATTTTATGCAAATCTCTAAATACTGTGACTGACTGCTTGGTGAGAATACTATTTTTAGTGCGAGCTCTAATTTTATTTTCACAAAATCAAAATCATTATTCCAGATTGGCAATTACGATGAAATATGTGATAGATTATTTTTCTTTAGCCATACAACTTGCTTACTAGGGGAGTTGGTTGTCAGGGCAATTTACAGAAACTGTTCTAATAACCAACGACAGGTGTAAATTAATCAGATTTAATCTTCAATATCATCATTTCACCATCTCAAGGTTATCTCGTTTGATATCACCACTATTATCATATTATAATATCGATGAATATCTATGGTTATCTCAGTGACTCATTCTTATCTATCAGCAAGTCATACTTTGATCGTTTGTGATATTATTTTGGTTCTCTGGAAAATCTTATTAAACTTTCCACACTAAAAAACATACGTTGTTGGTATGTTTTTAAGGCAGCGTTCATTCCTGAACTCAAATTTAAGTTAGCAAACGTACCCATTTTGAAATAAGATTTTTTTTTTTTTACGATATATTTAAATTGTACAA
This sequence comes from Typopeltis vanoorti, assembly GCF_054136105.1. Lineage (NCBI taxonomy): Eukaryota > Metazoa > Arthropoda > Arachnida > Uropygi > Thelyphonidae > Typopeltis > Typopeltis vanoorti. The sequence goes on from NC_143568.1 coordinate 82,177,844, forward strand.
TTACAATGAATATCGTTTGAACAGGTAACCATGGCATATGTATTCTTACTGAAATTCACGATACCTAGAAAAATATTTTTCGATTTTTTTTTTAAATCTTCCGTTCGATCTTATTATATCAGTTTTCTTGTTTTATTTTTATTTTATTGGTTACATGTCGTTTTCACTGTGATTATATTAAGTGAAAGTGGCACCATCTGGCGAAAAGCTAAATATTTATTTTATTCAAATATGGAATAACTTCATTAGCAAAGATATAACTTCATTAGCGTATAGAGAAAGGAAATGAAAGATATCTATTTTTTTATCTATCTTGTATTCTAATAAATTATTACGACGCAGATTTTCCTGTTTCCCCTAGGGGGCGGGTAAACCACTTGCGATATTTATTTGCTGTTTACAACTACGAGAATTAGAGTATGATGTAAATTTTGTAAGTTCAAAATATATTTATTAGGTTTAATAACGACTTGTGAAAAAATAGAGTTACGGACTCCTTGAAGTGGAAGCAAATAAGTACAGTGTAGTTCATCAATAATAAGTTGTATCGCGAAGTTCTTTGAAACACTCAGTAAAACGCACATTACGAAGTGTAATCATTTGGTTACACTGTCTATTTGGTTTCTGCAGGTAATCGAATACTAATCTAAAATAGTTTTGACCGATTTTGTTATTTATTTTATTATTATTATTATTCCTGACACCTCCAAGGAGTCCGAAGACTCATTGCGGGAGGACACCTACAGCTGTCTTAACCGCTACACCGAACCTCTACTACGAATCATCTCCATTAACGCCATCTACCGCCCACCTCCACCACTAATACTTTTTGTCTGTAAATTGTGTCTGTTCTGAAGGGCCAATTTGTCTGCATGCGGGATGAAAAACCCGAGTTTCTGGGAGCAAAAACCCTGCTACCTCCGTATGAGATCGGCTAACTCACCTTCGATTGAAATCGTCCAGATAAAGATTCCTCACGTCGCGACGAGAATCGACCTTAGGCCTATTCCAATCGAAGGGCGCAATGTACCGTTGTTCTTCCAATTTTTTTTTTTTTTCTTCCAATTGCGCTACGGAGGCGCTGTTATTTATATCTTTCACGCATTTTTTGCTGATTATTATGTTGTACCTTATGTTCTACCTTAAGTGAGTGCTTTATGTTCTGCCTTAAGTGAGTGCTGCATTCACTGGCATATACTATCATTTTTGCAAGATAATTCTATTTCCAGGGGCGAATGCTGGTCTTGAAATTCACGCTTGCTCTTGTTATCATTCAGGGAGTGAGAGGCGTGATTGAAGTCTGATTAGCGGAATAATGAATTACTGACCATTTAAAACTATATATTTAGAAATTTATGTACATTTAATCATACAAATACAACATTTATTTTACAAACGATATTCTATCTTTTTCAATTTAGCTACTTGAATACAAATTCTACCCTACGGTTCTTCTTTATGAACTGGTCAATAACATCGTCATAAAAAGTTGGCCGTAACTTAATTTTCTCAAGCAACACGCACACTTGTAAAGGCTGGCTGAAGTTCACAGGCTAGAGCTACGTTGACTGCGTATGGCCTGTGTTTAAGCAATAGGGTGAGATGACGTGGAGGGAGCCGAAATGGCTATGCGCGCTCATGAAATCACAGTGCTGAAGCGAGGACCTGGTGCTCCCACAACTGAGCAAGCCAAGGTAGCTTGACTAGCGTCGGCCTTCGATACACAACGGAAAGCTCATTTTTTGCCGCGCATGCTTAAACCGTCTTCTGTCTACAAAAATAAAAGCCTAAATGGAATGCTTATAAATGCATGCATTTATTAACAAATAAATATTACTTCTTTCTCAATTAATGAGCTTGCGCAGCAAGCATAGCAAGTATATAGAATTCGCTACTGTCTATTTCTTAGAAGAATAATTTACTGTCTTTCTCTTGATTTTATTTTTAATTAATTTTTGTTAGAACAATGTCGGTATTAAACACTGCACTTATTTCTTTTAGCATTTATTTCTTCTTCTTCTTTTTTTTAATTCTTAGAGTTGAAAATATTTTACATATAAAGAAAAAAATATTTCTTTCATACTGAAATAATTTAGGAGTAGTGAAAGGAGTAAAAAAAAAAAAAAAAATTGTTATAAGTATGTTATGAGGAAGGTGCACCAAAAGATAGATGTTGCAGCACTAGACACAGTACAAACGTGACAACATTTATCGCACCTGTGCATGTTTATGCATATTATCAGCAGGCTGTCGTTGTAGCTGTTTGAACCAAACTATTACATAATACCTTAACAGGCATTCTCTACTTCGTACTATACTACACAGCATATAGAATAAAATGCAAAATAACCCAAGAAAAGCTAAAATAAAAAAATTTTAAAGGCTAATATATATATACACAATAACAATCATATACTGTATATATAATTAAGTGATTATCTGCTGCCCAAAGAAAAGTGTTGTCTATTAATTGTTTCGTTAACTATTTGAGTCCTTGACAGTGTTACTCTATCCAAGTTCGTCTACAACAGTATCGGTCCGCCATGTACGGCAGAATGAGCGTTAAAGATTATTTAAAAAAAAAAAAAAAAAAAAGGAAAAAAGCAGTTTGAAAAGTAATCTTGTAATTGTATGTTCAAATCTACGTGAGTACAAATAGAGAATATTTAGCGTAGTAAACCCCCATTTGTTTAAATATGATCACAGTACCTATAAGATTTAATCTACTCAGTTAGGTACTGTAATCATATTTACACAAATAAGGGTTTGCCTATGCTAAATATTCTCACTTTCTGTCTTTTTTTAAGCTAAATCATGGAGGGAAATGCATATGCTGACTTTGAACATGTGCGTGACTTGCCAGTTGAGAATGAGAATGAGTTCGCTCATTTATTTTCTGCAGACCTCTTTAGTGAACGTACAAATGGGTTTGAAAAGGGCAGGCAGAACAACAGTCGTTTTAAAAATCTAGTTGAACTTCAATAACTAGAAGAATTGAGAAACCCCACGTTTTAACGTACGAAGCGTTTACAACGTTTCGTGAATGAAATGAAGAAAAAAAATTAATTAACCAACTATCCACTAAAACAACATGCATTTTCAACCTTGATGCAGTCCGTTTTTAAGCCTAAATGTCCCATCCGTTAAACTTGCTGCTAACTTTATTAACAATAAATAGAAAATTATGCTATAAAAAAAAGTTATTACGAAGAAAATGTTCACAAAATATATTTGCAGTAATGAAAGAAGTCTGAATTTGAAAATACTTTCATATAAAACTAAACAATTTCTTATCTAAAAAAAAAAAAAAAGCGGGGGACAAGAAATTATTCAAAAATGCGGTAAACCTCAGCTATGAAATATCGGCGGTTGAACGTACAAAACAAGTCCAAAAACAAACTGAATCTGTTAATTACTATAATAATGAGCCAAAAGGCTATTTTACCGGCGACATATGTTAAGAAAAAGGGAGATGGTAAATCCCGTTTTATTTTATAGCCGGGTACGAAACTCGGATCGAAATCCATCGAATTCCATAGAATTTCATGCCGAAAAAACTATCGGCGAGCCCAAGTGAAAATAATCACTTGGGTAGTACAACACCAGTAAACTCCATGCAAAGGTGGGGCAAGCTCCGTCTCTAACCTTAATATTCTCTCATAATGTAAAACACAGCTCCTAAGAGATGTATATATATATATATATATATATATATATATATATATATATATATATATATATATATATATATATATATATATATATATATATATATATATATATATATATATATATATATATATATATATATATATATAACAGTATATATATATATACTGTATATATATATATTAACATATATATATATATATATATATATATATATATATATTAACATATATATATATATATATATATGTTAAGGATACCAAGCAAGGTAAAAATACTTTCTACATATATATATATATATATACTGTTTTACATTATGAGAAGAGGTCACTACCCAGACCGGTTTCAACCTTTTTTGAGGTCTTACCAGTGAGTAGGTAGACCTAAGTTTCGTACCCGGCTATAAAATAAAACGGGATTTACCATCTCCCTTTTTCTTAACATATGTCGCCGGTAAAAAAATAGCCTTTTGGCTCATTATTATAGTAATTAACAATATATGAGTACGCCACTTTGGCAATTCGATAGCAGAGGTATATGTAAGTTCGGTTCACTTAAAACCTTGATATTCCAAGTCGTCTTCCCGAGCATCTTAGCGCTGTGCATGACAGGCCGATAACTGCTGAGAAAATAAAAAGAGCTTGCAAAACAATGAAGGCAAGAAAACCCCCAGAGCTAGATGGGTTAGGGATAGAATTCTACCGATCTATCTGGGACTACGCATTACCAGTTTTAGCAAAAATATTTAACGAATTCCTCACTTCGGGAAAGATCCCCGAGGAATTCGTTAAAAGCTACATAATTTTTATCCCAAAGAAAGATCGAGATCTCACCTTGGCAGATAGCTGGCGACCGATCTCCCTAACTAATTCGGATTATAAAATATTTGCAAAAATTATCTGCAGCCGCATCAAATGCGGTATAGAAAGAATCATAACAAGCACCCATGTTTATGGAATATCGGGTAGATCGATGGAATTAAATCTCTTTTTCTTAAGAGTTCTAATCCGTCTGGCCAAAAACAAAAATTACCCTTTGGCACTTCTCACTACGGATCTGGAAAGGGGTTCGACAGCGTAAGACATACGTACTTGCAGGACATCCTTCAGAAAATAGGTGTGGGCTGGAGGCTTAGGCAAGCAATCAAAAACATCTGCCCAAATAGCTATCAACGTGTTCCTCTCGGAACCAGTTCCTATTAAAAAGGGGGTAAGACAGGGCTGCCCACTAAGCCCTCTCCTCTTCTCACTCGCTTTAGAACCCCTCATAAGAAAAATAGATAACTCCCATGCAGTTAGAGGAATGCCGTTACCTCTAGTCTCCAGACAGAGCAAAATTGTAGCATATGCCGCTGATGTAGTGGCGACGCTCAGCGACTCTGAGTCCATCTACATTTATTTCGGCATTTTGCAAAAATTCAGCATGGCCAGTGGTCTTCGCGTTAATACTTCAAAGACAAAAATTAAAATTTTTGGAAATTTCCATAGAAATAACTTTCCCTGTGGTTTAGTCCCGCAAACTCAGCCCCTAACAGTACTAGGCTTCCCATTCACGGCGAGCCCCGTACTGCCTATTAAGAAATTGCGGGAAGAGTGCGAAAAGAAACTAAAACCATTTAAACCCAATTATTTCTCCTTCTACGGAAGAACAGTAATAATAAAAACAGTAATAATCCCCATGCTAATGCATACAATAAATATAACTAATATAAAAAAACCCAAGCGAATCAACTTTACAAATACTAATAGATTAAAAAAGAATATCTAAAACTCAAAACCAATCAAGGGGGTTTCTCACTTCCGAAATTAAACTACCTATTCTATGCAGATACTCTCAAAACCATGGGGAAGTCTTTAAAATCTAACCATATTTCAGGATCCCTAATTAAATACTTTCTAGGGCATTTTCTCCCCTACTTCGGGACTACGGGACATGCTGATCCCAGCGCAGAGGTTGTGCCAGAATGGTATTATCCATTATGCCAAAAGTGCGGAAAAAGTCCCAAATCAGCGATGAAAACTGTATACAAGCCAGAATACTCAGCGGGATCTATTTCTACCTCCCTAGGTTTTTCGCACAAGAAAGGCATATACTAGGGAATGGGAGGTTTGTAAATAAATGGTGCAAACCTCCTATCCTCTGTGTCCTGAGACAGGGCTTAATCATACCGTGTGTCTTCCTTTAAAAAGTAAGATCGGTTTTCTTTTTTCTCTCTTCACGGGTTCTTATTCATATAGGAGGGGCAGATCTGAGAACCCGGGCTGCGAAGGCCTACAGCGAGGCGGTGCTGCTCCTTGGGAGCGGCATCTCTCGGACCAGATTCTTCCCCCAAATCTTTTTTTTTCCCGTGGTGGTTGGCCAGTTCTTTACTGCTTCTTTAAAAAAGAAAAGAAAAAAAAAAAAAAAAAAAAAAAAAAAACTTTTAGGCTCTAATTCAGGCAGAAATGCTTTCATTCCCGTAGTAATTTTACCTTTTGACTCCCGTAGTTAAGTGTTCTTTTTTTTTTGAAAAAAATAAATAAATAAATAAAATCCGGCTTAAGTTTTATACTAAAACAGGTGTTAGGAGATGCCCTCCATAGACGCCTGGTGAGGTAAATTGTTAATTTAAAAGTTTTTTTACGAGCGCATATAAGAAAAGTTTATTTCAAAGTTTTTTTTAGAATAGGTGTAAGGAGATGATGTTTTACAGACCTTTTACACAATCTCTGGGTTATACAGCTAAACAGGTTGACTGAGGCCTCTTTTTACCTCCTACTATCCCTACTCTACCTTTCTTTAACTTTCCCTGTTACTAGCTGCTGACCCTCAGCAATCTTTATACCCCAAAGGCCGATGATGAAAGACATGAACTCTCATTCTACCTACTCACTGATGAGACCTCAAAAAAGGTTGAAACCGGTCTGGGTAGTGACCTCTTCTCATAATGTAAAACAGTATATATATATATATACATCTCTTAGGAGCTGTGTTTTACATTATGAGAGAATATTAAGATTAGTGACGGACTTGCTCCACCTTTGCATGAAGTTGCCCTGGTGTTGTACTTCTTCTTCTTTCACTCTGCCTTATCCCATGTTAAACGGGGTCGGCGCACGAATCTTTAACCTTCCTCTTCCAAGTTCTCCGGTCCAGGGCATCCTTTCTCCCTAAGATCCTCTGTCATCTTATCCCTCCACCTGAGCTTGGGCCTGCCTCTTTTCCTCCTTCCCTCCAACTCCATATACTCCTCACCCTTCCTCTCAACATGTCCAAACCACCTCAGCCTACTTTCTTGTATCTTCTTGCCAATTAGTCCCACCTTAACCCTCCCTCTGATGTAGTCATTCCTTATCCTGTCCTTCTTTGTCACACCACTCATCCATCTCAACATCCGCATCTCCGCTACCTCCATCTTCCTCTCCTGTGCCTTGGTTATAGGCCACGTCTCCGCACCATGGAGCATCGCCGGCCTCACCACCATCTTATAGAACTTTCCTTTCCTCTTACAACTCACTCTCTTGTCGCACAGGACCCCGCTCATCTTCCTCCAATTCATCCAACCGCATGTTATTCGGTGCTGTATTTCCTCATCCAGGTCACCATTCCTCTCAACAACCGACCCAAGGTACTTGAATTTCTTCACTGAAATTAGCTTTTCACCCTGGAGTCGTATGACGATATCCTAGTGACTCCCCGTTGACATATATTCAGTCTTCACCCGGTTAATTCTCATGCCGCTCTCCTCCAATGCCTTTCTCCACTCTTCCAGGGTATTTTCAAGCTTCTCTCCGGATGATTCGCATAGAACAATGTCATCGGCAAACAGCATGCTCCATGGTGCCTCCTTCTTGACATCCTCCACTAGTACATCCATGACCAGGTCAAAGAGGTAGGGGCTCAGAGCTGACCCTTGGTGTAGCCCTACGACAATAGGGAACCCTTCTGTCATGCCGACACTAGACCTGACCTGAGTTTCTGTTCCCCTCATACATCTGCTTCACCAACCTCACGTACTTCTCCGACATCCCCTTCTTCCTCATACACCTCCATACCTCCTGCCTGGCCACTCTGCCGTATGCCTTTTCCAGATCTATAAACACCATGTGCAGATCCACTTGCATCTCTCTATATTTCTCCATCAATCGCCTTAGCGCAAATATTGCATCCGTTGTCCCTCTTCCTGGCATAAATCCAAACTGCTCCTCACCAATTTTCGTTTCCTGCCGTAAACTTGCTTCAATTACTCCTTCCCATATTTTTAATGTGTGTGACATCAGCTTGATTCCTCTATAGTTGCCACAGTCTTGAACATCTCCTCTTCCTTTGTAGATTGGGACGAGAATACTTTTCCTCCATTCCTCTGGTATCTTTTCCTGTTGGGCTATTTTACACATCAGATCCCATAACATATCCACGCCCTCACTGCCCAAACTTTTCCATACTTCCCCAGGTATCTGGTCTGCTCCCACAGCCTTTCCATTCTTCATTTTTCTCAGTACCCAAACCACTTCCTCTCTACTTATGTCTTGCACCAGTCTCTCATTTACCTCTCCATCCTCGCACCTCTCTCTTGGATTCTCCTCATTTAGTAGTTTTCGGAAATATTCTTTCCATCTTCCTCTGATTTTGTCCTCGTCTTGTAATACTACTCCTGAGGCATCCTTTATCTGCTTGACTGATGTTATGTCTTTCGAGGCCTTATCTCTGGCTTTCGCTATTCTCAACAACTGAGCTTCGCCACCGTTTCTCTCCAGTTCTTCATAAACCTCATCAACTGCCCTCGCTTTCGCCCTTGCCACAGCTCTCTTTTGCATTTTTCTTTGCTAATCTATATGCCTCCTTGTCGGCTCTAGTTCCAGTCATGTCCCATTTTTTCTTTGCCTCTTTCTTTTCCTTGATCTCCAACTGCACCTCCTCATTCCACCACCATGCCTCCTTATCCTCAGGTGGTCCCTTTCCTGATGTTATACCAAGCACTTCTTCTCCATTTTTTCTAATATTCCGACTATTAACGTCCCACCATTCTTCCACATCCTCTGGTAACTTCATTTCTTTCAATACCTCTTCTTTAAACTTATTCCTTGGTCCTTCCAATTTCCACCACTTTATTCTCCTCTGTACCCACCACTTCCGTCTATTCTTCTTTTCCCCTTTTATATCACATTCTACCACAACCAACCTGTACTGTGCTGTGCTGCTACACTTTCTCCATTAATCACTTTACAGTTTTTCACCTCCTTCAGATGTTTATTACGGCACATAATATAGGCAATCGGACTCATTCTATCCCCGCTCTTATAGGTTATCAGATGCCCAACTCTCTTCTTGAACCACGTGTTAGCTATAGCCAGATCGAAGGCCACAGCATATTCTATGATTTTTTTACCTTCTTCATTTCTTTCACCACTACTCCAACCTCCATGTACCCTTTCTTCACCACTTCGTCGCCTTCCTACATGCCCGTTCAGATCTGCTCAGACGATCACTCTCTCACCATCAGGGATTCCCATCACTACTTAGTCAAGTTCTCTCCAGAATGGCTCATCATCACAACCTACTTGCGGGGCGTAGCCACACACTATAGTAGCCACACTTCCTCCCATCTCAAGCTTAACGCTCATAATCCGATCATTCTTCCTGCACACCTCGTAGACTCCACTCTTTAGCTCCTTATCGATGATAATTCCAACTCCGTTTCTTCCCTTCTCATCCACACCGCTATAAAACAGTTTATATCCCTCCGCCAGCTCCTTTGCTTTATTGCCTTTCCACCTTATCTCCTGCACGCACAAGATCTTCAGTTTCCTTCTTCTCATCATGTCCACTATCTCCTTACTCTTCCCATTCATCGCACCCACATTCAGCGACCCGATTCTTACTTTACACACACTCTCTTTCTGTTGGACTCGCTTCTTTAGCTGAACCCGTCCTTGGTTCAGTAGCCCTAGCCCACTTCTCACAGTCCTCGGGCGACAGAACTGCGCGTCGCTTACGGGGGACGCCCTAGCCGTGATCCTTTCTCTGTTATCTAACATTTCATCCTGGGTTTTGGCATGGTTTTTTTACGGCCGGATGCCCTTCCTGACGCCAACCCTCCCCATTTATCCGGGCTTGGGACCGGCACTGAGAAGACTAATTTGCCCTCCCCAGTGGCTGGGTGTTGTACTACCCAAGTGATTATTTTCACTTGGGCTCGCTGATAGTTTTTTCGGCATGAAAATCTGTGGATTTCGATCCCAGTTTCGTACCTGGCTATAAAATAAAATGGGATTTACCATCTCCCTTTTTCTTGAATCTGTTAACATTAGAAAAAAATTTCAAGTTTTGACTATTTTTGGACATATTAATTATATTAATTAATTAATTGTGTTAATTAATATATATATATATATATATTATTATTATTATTATTATATATATAAAACACAAGAAAACACAAAACATTGTTCAACATTTCTATTTAATATGTCCAAAACTTGAAATTTTTTTCTAATGAGATTAATAGGTTAGTTTGATTACGTTACTTTACATTTCATTAGAATATTAGGTTAAAGAAAAATAAACTATACTAATAAAAATATATATCTGGCAGAATGCCAAACTTCTGTATTTGAGTTTAGTACTTTTACTGTGCATGTTACATGAGATAATCAAGGATATTTTGTTTTTGAAGTCGAGTGTTTTAATGACAATGGCACACAACCTTCGTTCTCTTGTACTGAAATTAATACTAACGTAAGTACAAAAAATAAAAAAAAATAAAAATAAAAATAAAATAAAATGCATATGAAAGAATGGAGCGTTGTCTGCCTTATGGAGTAACTACAAAATTGCTGATGCCGAAGTTTTTTTATATTGTTTCGTGCATTTGACGAAGAAAAAAACTCAGATATTGGTTGCGATTAGTTGTTCTGTAAAACTGTATTTTCGCAGATCAGCCTTAAATAATATCGCAATAAAGTATTACAAGTAGCATTTAAAAAAAAAATAATATAATATAAGAAGTTTTATTTTTAAACTGGTTAGATAAGTTTAGTCTCAGATTTATCGTAAATTTAACAACAAAACAAAACAAAAAAAAAAAAAAAACGTAAATATAAGAAGCTGTGATTTAAATTGATTAGATAAATATAGTTTATGCAACTTCAAGAATTTACCAACACATTCGCTATTATTCACAGCTATATTGTAAAATAATAAGTAAATCAATAATTCGATTATTTTCAGTAGTCTTTCAAAATTTTCTCCTAATTTTAAAGGGATCAAAGGTGCGTTTCTATCTGAAACCTTTCTTTATGTTTTCTTAAGAAAATTATTTGACTTCTCTATTGCATGCCGTCGTAATGATAATAAATATCATTCGACTATCTCTGCCAATCTTCGGGAAAAAAAAAAAAATCTTATAAAATCATTAGTTGATTGTAATTATGTTTGGATCTCTGACTCACAAACTTATTTAATCGAAAGAATTTTTTTATAAATAATTCTGGTAATTACTAATTCTGTAGTTTGATAATTATGATACTTAAAACAAATACTGTTAAGAGGGAAAGGTATGTAGTGTAGCCTATATACACAGAACTGCTGACTCATATTCATTACAGATCTTATTAATGTACCTCGTAATGAGATGTAAATTGAACCCAATCTTTTCCAAAGAAAAGGCATCATCTCTACAGATCGAGCTAAAAAAAAAAAAAAAAATCCGTGGTTGCTGTACTTTCGAAATTATTACGATTTCTGTTAAAACTCTCTTTGGTGTATAGTATACGAAATACTGTGTGTATGTATATATATATATATATATATATATATATATATATATTCAGGTTTCTTAGAATTTCCGATAAATTTCTCTTCTGATAAAAACTTCTATTGAAATACTAGATTACAGATTACGAAGCGTATATAATTTAATATCTAAAGTGCACGCCCAAATGGCATCTCTCACGTGTTCTGCATTCTCACTCGGATTGTATGTCGCAAACACTTAAAAGAGTGAAAACGCAAGAACAGGAGGACGAAGTACAAGAATATATGATGTAAATAACAGTGTTAAAATAAGACGCAGCTAAACTGGCTTAGCTTTAATCTTACTATGTATACATATTAATCACTGTTACTGAGAAGAAAAAAAAAAAAAAACTCACATTTATTATCAACTGTATGTAAATTTCATTTTCATATACAGTTGATAATAAAATTCTTGAAACGTCAAAGAAATTTTTGACTGGTTTCCTTCCTAGTGCTAGATGATAGCTTAATTAAATATTTCAAGTATTTACTGAACATCACAAAGAATTAATGGATTTTTTTCCCTTTGTATCTGTTCAGAAATTAATTAATTTTTTTGTTTGTTTTTTGTGAGCACTTTGACAGATATATATATATATATATATATATATATAAGATTTTCAAATAAAATTATTTCCCCCTTAAACTTCTCCCAAATTAATGAAGAAGCCAGCCAGCTGAAATCCGATAAAATATACTTGCAGGTGCTATTTATATCCTAAGCGATTAAACTTTCAATCACTTAATACTAGAGAAATTTTTATTCGTTTCATTTATGATTGCTTTATTTAATTGGTCATTTAGAAACCTTAACTAAAGACAGGACTGTCGTCACAATGTGTCAGAACTGTACACATGCTTAGAAATTTCAAATTACATTGCTCAAGCATATCTCAATATAATACTGGATAGTTAAGGTTAAGTAGTTTTGAGGCTGCATTTATAGTAAGTAACATTTAGCTGTTTTATATCTCTGCTTTAGCATGTAGGAACATGCGCGCATGCTCGCAGAAAGGATCGTAATATATATGTGTAGATGCAATACTGATATCCAAGAATACGGTAATGTGATATATGATACTAGCGAGCCAGTATAAATAGCAACTTCCTTTTTCGTTAATATTTCCTCAATGCCCGTTTTCAGTTTTGTATAGGAAGGAAGGAGGTTTGTTATCGAATGGTAGTTTATTTTTCATATCCGGAACATAAATTCTCCGGATGGTATTACTCGTAGCGATTATGTCATAGATTATTTATTAGGGTCGTGTTACCGGATACGAGTTCTTCCTAGCTAGCGTTGAACTTAGGTGTTTTAACATCACAGTGTAATGGCACAGGTGTTTATCTTGTCTGTTATCGTATTATGAAATTGAGGCGGTATCATTTCTTTGATTCCAGAAGATAGTTTTGGTAGTTTTAATGATGATTTTAATTTGTTCAGCGTATCGTAAGTAAAGAATGCATGTGTTGCTACAGCCAACCGAATTCCAAAAACGTTAGAGTTAACAAGTTATGTCTACGGCTGGGAAATGGAAGATGTTAGACTAACACATTTTTAAGTGTGCTCCACAGGCCCTATAGCAGTTCTCAGAAAATACAAAAATTCAGATATACGGAATGTGAGCTGTCGATAGAGAAAATACAGCTATAAACAATAAAAGAGAATAAAATTAACTGACAGAAATTGTAACATTTTCTTATTCAAGTTGAATAAGGTGCGCATAAATACAGTACTTTTTCTAGGCACGTTGCCTAATTGATTATTCATGTTTCATGCTGATTGATCCTTCTCTGAATGTCAGATTACTGTGACGTAATCAGATCTGATACTGACGTTGAGCAAGCTGCGCATGCTCGACGTTAGTATGTGGCCATAATGCTGAGAGAAATACAACTACTGTAATAACAGTTCGTGTCAAGGTGGCCGTCTTATGTGACATATTTGTTTCTTAATTCTTAAATGAGTTAAATCTCCCCCTCCCCCATCCCCGTTAAATGTTAACGGGGCGGGGGGGAAGCAGGAATGGATTCATTAATTGAACTTTCCTATGCCCATTCCTCTGAAGGACATTTTGATGAACTCTTGAATAATTTTCAGCTTAATTGGCGAAATAAATATTCACAAATATCTGAGAAAAAAATCATATATTATTCCTAATATAGTTCATTACGACATATAAGTATGAAACGGGCTTCTTGCGTTTGATATTTCTTAAAACAAAGGCAGAAATATCCAGTAATTTTTTTTCCATCAAGCAGTCAAACTTTATTATTTATATGTAACATTTATTTATTTATTCTTAATAAATTATTATTATTTTATTCACATAATTGATACACAGTCAAAACAAGATATCATATAAACAAAAAGTTGACAGGTGATACAGAACAATTCAGATTCTACTCAAGAATCTTAGAATAGTCCGTCAGGTAGCGTCGTAAAATATGGACTGTTCCAAGTAATGCTGTTTTTTGTAGGTCATATGGAGTCACATCGTTGATATTTAATTGGTGTAAATAGTTGGATAGCTTCTTTGAAGTTGCACCAAGTGCACCGATAACGATTGGGATGACTTTGGTATGTTTAAGCCACAATCGGCCAACTTCGATTGCCAGATCTCAATATTTAGTAATTTTTTCCAGTTCTTTGTTGTTAATGTTGTTATCACTGGGTACTGTGATATCAATAATCCAAACCTGTCGATGTTCGATAATTGTGATTGATCATGGCGGTATTTATAGTCAGTTTGAGCTATTTTGCAGCAGGCACTGATTAGATGGTCTACAGTCTCATCTTTCTGATCGCATAATCTGCATTTGCTATTATTATTGATGTTCAAAAGTTTTGCTTTGATTGCATTAGTTTGTAATGCCTGTTCTTGAGCTGCTAGAATAAATCCTTCTGTTTCTTTTTTAATGTATCCGTATTGTAGCCATTACGTTGATATTTAATTGCTGTAAATAGTCGGATAGCTTCTTTGAAGTTGCAATTTTGTCCTCAGTATCTGGAAGAAATTGGCTATGCAAGGGCTGGAAAAATTGGCTATTTTTCCAGCGCACATATCGGTTATTTTGTTGTTCCTTTCTGTAATCGGATTCGTTTCCTGTTGCTTTTAGAAGGCCCTCTTGTGTAATTGCTTGAAGCATTGGCTCAGAGCTATAGTCGATGTAACTTCTTAAACTAATTTCTTCTTCTTCCACAGTCTGTCAGCAGACCCCGTCCACCTATTCTCCTCGGTAGGTACAACCTGTCAACAGCACTTCGTGGATGTAATGCATGATGCATAATCATTAGTTTTCTAGTTTTGCGGTCCAGTTTGTCCAGGTCTTCTTTTGTCCAATCTATTATGCCAGTTGTGTATCGGATCACTGGTATTGCCCAAGAATTCATTGCTCTAACTGTGTTTAATCCATTTAGTTTTGTTTTCAGAATATTTCAAACTCTTTTGGTGTTTGAAATATTCTGCTGCTGCTGCCTGTTGTTTAACTTTCGAGTGGAGAATATCATTTGCTTCATATATTCCTAAGTATTTGTAGTGTTCGTCAGATGAAATTGCTTTTATATATTTCTCTTGATCAAAATTAAAATTGCTAGTATCATTAATTTTTCCTCGTTTAATAGATAAAATTTGCGCATTTATCTAAACCAAATTCCATTTTGATGTCCTGACTGAAAATACGAACTGTGTTCAATAAAGAGCCTATTTGCTGGGCCGATTTTCCATATAACTTCAAGTAATCCATATACAACAGATTGGAAATTTTAATAATAACCATCTGTTGTATATACTTCAACATTTCTTTGATACAAAGGTATCAAAGAAATGTTGAAGAGCAATGGTGACAAGGAATCACCTTGGAAAATTCCACGTTTAATGCTGATATCTCCAAATCGTTCATTATTCACTATTAAAGTTACTTTCCATGATTTCATAGCAACAGCCAAAAACGAACATATGTTTTTGCTAATTCCAAATATTTTTAGTGATTTTAGGATCCGGGAGTGTGGGAGGGAATCGAATGCTTTCTTGTAGTCTATCCATGCCATGCGTAAGTTAGTTTTTCGTCTTTTTGAGTTTCTGAGAATCATTTTATTAATAAAGATCTGGTCTTTTGTTCTTCTAGATTTTTGAAAATAGCCTTTTTTGTTCAATCGGATAAATCTGATTATCTGATAAGTAGTGGTAAATGGAATTTGCTATGATTGCAGTGAACAGCTTAAGCATAGTTGGTAGGCATGTTATTGGACGAGTTACTTTGGTCTGCACCCTTATCCTTATCTTTCATGAAGAGAAAATTGCGCCCAGATATCATCCTGTCTTTCACTGAGCCTGACTGCAACAAATAATTAAATTGTTCTGCCATTCGATCATGTAGACTGGTTAGATGTTTTAACCAAAATCCATGTAGTTCGTCTTTCCCAGGTGCACTCCAGTTTTTTAATATTCTAGCTTGAGCATTGACCATTTCTTTAGTGATAATGACATTTTCATTTGTTTTTGTTTCATTTCTGATTCTATTTCCTTAATCCATGAAGCATCTTTATTGTGTTCAATAGGATTATCCCAGATTGACTTCCAAAATTTGAGTGTTTCTTCTTTTCCTGGTGAAGATGGTTTGCATTTTTATTTCTCTGGATAGACTGAAAGAACTGACGTTGGTTCTGTCGAAATTGCATATTTTATACATATAAATTATTATATTCAATCTGGTATATGTACCTGATGGTCGCACAGCACATGCCATAGTACTCAAGATTCAGAGAGGTATCCAAATTGCATTTCTGAGAGAAAGGAGTCAAAAACTGCCAAAGTGTATTAAGACACCATGTTGGAACCTGTGGTACTAGTGAAATATTTGCATAGCATATGAGGACCCTATCATACTTTTTCTGTCCCCTACCTTAGAGTGTTCACTACACTCCTGTATGACTTTTAAAGGCCTTTCATGTGTTATTTTAATACTACTACTACTACTACATTGGCTACGCGAATTCATCCACAAAAAAGTTAAAATCTATGCCTGGTTTCAAAGCTTTTGAAGATCGTATTACGATTCTATTACGGGTAATGGCTGGATATGAACTGAAACCTTTTATGATATGGCACAGTGTTACCAAAAAAGAGTTTTTTTTTTTCATTGCGGTGTAAAATGTATTCTCAATAAACAAATTTTAGAGACTTTTTCCGGAAACTTTAGAGACTATGGAGCGTTTTTTTTTTCAGAGCATTTCAGGTCTCCAATATTCAGAGTGATTGTTCATATTAGGTGATGAAATTAATAATAAATTATTATTATTATTATTATTATTATTATTATTATTATTATTATTATTATTATATCCATTACACTCATTCATCATCCTTGTAGAAAAAAATATACATCTCACATTCTTGCCAACTGAAACTTTACTCACCTTCCAATGATGACCTCTTGTTCTGTCATCACTTGCCATTTACTGAAAAATACCCTATGTCCATTCTATAAAACCCTGTTACCTCTCTTCCCTCTATCCACCAATTTTTGTAACCCACAGATCTTCAATCTATCATCGTACGGAACATTCCGCATACCTGCAACCATTATTGGTTACTCATCTCTGAGTCTTCTCAACCAGCTTCACATCTCCAAGTAATCCAGGTAACCATATCTGAGCACAATCTTCAGTCTGGATGTGGACTCGTCAGTCATATACAGAAGAATAATGACTTTTCTGTCCTTACTAGTTCAGCCTATGTTTGAACATCCAAGTGATCTTTTGAACTGCTTTGCAAATTTTTGCAATATGACCTCTGAACTTCAGTTCCCTATCAAACATAACTCCCAGATTCCTGACCACATCAATTTCCATCAACGAAACCCCATCAACATAATACACAGACTGAAACTTTTTTCAATCCAAAGCTTTGCCACATCAAGAGAAATTATTTATATTTTTTTCGATTTTTGCCACATTAAAATAAAATTTCTTGTTTTGGTCTTCTATTTGTTGGCATTCCTGGTTAAAGTATTTTCCCTTGTCTCTTCTGGCTTGTCATTGAAACTCTGCATTCAAATGCCGTACTTCCTGCAAATTTCCTGTGGCCTTCATTTTTCTACTTTCCTGAGCAGTTTTGATGGCATCTTCTGACAGCCATTTAAACTTCTTTTTAAAAAATGTTGGAATATTCTTCTTTGCTTCTGTTTTAATTATATCTTTAATCTCTTCCTTCATCTGGTTCTCTTTCACACAAATTGAGTGTGTTGAATCTGTTCTGTATACTAATATTGTATTCAGCTGGTATGTTTCCAAGATCATATCTGATCGATATTTGTGTTGTTTTCAGTTTCCGTAATTTCACATGTATCGAAGCCACTAATAACTCATGGTCTGTTCCATAGTCTGCACCTGGAAAAGTCTTGACAGGCTGAATTGCACTTCTCCATCTTCTTTGTCCAAGTATATAGTCAATTTGATTTCTGTATTGTCCATCAGGCGATATCCATGTGTACAATCTTCTTTTGTGCTTTTTAAAGCAGGTGTTAGCAACAAACAAATAATTCTGTGCACAAAACTCAACTAGTCTCTTCCCTGCAGTGTTACGAATACCTAAACCAAAACGACCTGTTATTCCTTGTCCCTCAGTCTCTCCCACTTTTGCATTCTAGTCAATAAGTAGCCATAAATCACGCTTTGGTGTTGCATCTATCACTTCTTAACTTGCCATAAAATTTTTCAATGTCTTCTTCTGGTGCCTCTGTAGTGGGTGCATGCATAAACCTGAATGATGGTCATATTCATTGGATGTCCACTCACTCTGAGAGAAATGATTCTGTCACTCACTGGATTATAACCTAATATACACCTAGCCATCTTTTTCCTGAGTAAGAGAGATACTCCATTTTTAGGACTTGTCTCATGTCCTGAGTAATACACTATATAATCCCCTGATTGAAAATGGCCCATTCCTGTCCATCTAAGTCACTTATTCCCAATATATCCAGCTTCTTGCGCTCCATTTCCATCTTTATTATTTCCAGCTTACCTTGGCTCATACTTCTAACATTTAATACACAGATTAAACAACAATGAACCATAAAAAGAAAAAAATAAGTTATAAATGATTGAATCGACGGCGAAATTAAGTTTATTTTAGTCATATTTACTGCTAGGACAATCTACTTATTTAATTAAGCAAAGTACATACACGCATGCATACAGTACAGTGTGTGTGTGTGTGTGTGTGTGTGTGTGTGTGTGTGTGTGTGTGTGTGTGTGTGTGTGTGTGTGTGTGTGCTTCCGAATGATGGATCTCAAAAATTATGCGAAAAAACAAGTGCACATTTTATGTTCAGTTTGGAAGCTCTGCGTTAGATAAAGATAATTCATTTTAGTTTTATTTATGTGTAGGAACTATTTTTTTAATCGATATTTTGCTCTCTCTTCCTAATTTGTTTTTCACATGATTCATGTGGCTATTTTAGTTCATATAGAAATAGATTCCAAGGTATCGATTAAAATAGCGTTTAACTTGAATGATTAACGTAGTTTTTACCGAAGTAGATACAGGAAGGTGAATTGCCAGTTGTTATGTGCTTTGTATCAGTGAATTTTTCAATATAATAAATTTTGTTTTTTCAAAGGTTTAAGTGTACGTAGTTGATTGTAAGCCAATTGGTGGCCATATTAAATATCATGTTGCATTTTTGCATAGGCAGTGCAAAAGTCTTTAAACAATAGCTCTGTTTGTATATTAGAATACCTGGCCTATAACTAGCGCTGATTAATTTACGCGTGTAAATATTAAAAGAAGGATGTTTAATAACAATTACAACTTCGGAATGATCCCATACATGTAACGTGTTTTTTTTTCCCCTCTTCTTCTTCTTTGTGAGTGCGTGCGCAAGCGTGTCTAATTCCTTTATTAAACGTATAGAAACAACTATGAAAGTTGATGTTTCTCTAAGACCGTGGTGATTAGTTCCGCCCCATCTTCCACGAGTGATGCAGTTTCTCTTGTTATCGTTCGTGCGTTTTCGGTGTGGTATAATATGTAAATTGAGAGTAATATATATACTCCATAATTTAGTTTACAATCGGTAAATTGATAATAGGTCAGTAATCGCTTGGTTTTGTTTCCCTGTTAATGCGTTTAGGTTTGATTTCGTTATTCTTTTTATTTATTTTTATTTTAACGATTATTTTGTGTGCTGTAGAAAGTTTCTCTTTTGTTATGGTTGGGAAACAGCGTTTAATTTGCATGTAGGAGTTTGGCTTGCAGAATGCATTTATCCACTCCCCCCCTTCTCTCTCTCTCTAATGAAGTCAATAAGTGCCAGTTGAATTCATTACATTGTTATATTTTTTAGGAAGGAATTTTAGAGTTTCTACAGAGGTTGAAATCGTGATCAAACTCTGTTTTTACAGTTTATATTTATTAATTTTTCATTTATAATATTTTTCACTGTATTTTCTCTCTCTCCTTCTCGTCCCTCCTAGGACGGGCTGAGTGCCCTCCTAATGAGGAGTTACTGGCGTATTAATGCAGCCGGTTCGCCACTCCTCTGCTGCATCCCCGAAGAGCGATATTCATGATTATAATCCGTATGGGTTCACGGGGCCGGTTTGCCTGCTTGCGGCATGAAAAACCCCAGATAAACTTTGTGGGGGAGAGTACCCTGCTGTCCATGCCCAAGACCGGTTAACTTGGCTATGGCTGAGGAAGATCCTTAAGCTCCTCAAGTCGTCCACGGGAATCGAACCTAGGACACTCCTTCCCCAGGCGTATGGTAAAATACTAGTGGCTTTGTATAAAATACAAATAATTTTATACATTTATTCCAGCGCCATTATCCCGTCCACGTAGTGGTTCTCAGTTAGATCAGACAAAATATCCCTCTACAACTGCAATCACCTCTTGATTCGAAGAAAACACTGACCAGCGAGGAAGAGTTTTAGTTTTGGGAAGAGATAGAAGTCACAGGGAGCCAAATCTGGGGAATAGGGTGGATGTTCCAACAATTCCTAATCAGATCCCTTAATTTTTGCAATGGCAAAACACCTTCATGGGCAGGTGCATTGTCCTGATGAGAGATGCTTTTTTTCTTCTGCGAATCGGGTCTTTTCTCACGAATTTTTTCGTCTAGTCTGGTTAAAAGATCTGAATAATATTCTCCAGTTATTGTTTTACTCTTTTCAAGATAATTAATAAACAAAATGCCTTTAGCATCCCAAAACACTGATGCCATGACCTTTCCTGCTGATGGAACCGACTTTGTCTTCTTTGGCGCTGAACAACCGGCTTCGGTCCACTGTTTTGACTGCTGTTTGAATTCTGGTGGGTAACGATGAATCCAAGTCTCATCCATAGTAATAAATCGACGCACAAAATCAGTTTTATTCTTTTTAAAACACTCCAAGCACTGTTCAGAGATTTTCATGCGAGTGCGTTTTTGATCTGCTGTGATCCAGCGCGGTACCCATCTTGCGCAAAGCTTTTTCATTTGCAATTCTTCATGCAAAACATATCCTACACGTTGTTTTGAAATGCTTGTAGTCTCTGCAATTTCACACACTTTGACTCGCCCGTCACCTAATACCATATCGTGCACTTGATCAATGATTTCTGTTGTTACACTTTTTGGACGTCCTTCACGTGGATCATCTTCAAGGCTGTTACTGCCGCGTTTAAACTCGCAGCCCATTTCTTAATTGTCGAAAACGAGAGGAGTGCCCATAAACGTTTATGAATTTTGAATGAATTTCTTTTGGCGGTAACCTTCTTTTACAAAGAATTTTATAACTGCACGATTTTATCCATTTCGAGGAATTTAATGTTTTGCTTGAGACAGCTGTATAAAACAAAGTGCTTAATACAGTGACTTGCAATTTCAAGTGGATGCTTATGACAGATGTACCAACTTAGAAAAAAAAAATCTTACCAATAGTGTTGCCATCTATGGTCGAGGCCGAGAACTTTTCAGACCACCCTCGTAATTATAATAATACATTACATAGATGTGTGTGATTTCTTTAAATGGAAGATGTCCCGCTTACTTGAGACTTGAAATTTCTTGAAAATTTTCCACGTTTTGTCTCCAACTATAAATTTGATTTAAAATTATAGTTGAATTTTAATAATTAGTCTAGTTGTGCCATATTATGAAAAAGGTTGAAAATCACTGCCCTAGAAGTCTGTCAGCGACTTAAAATTACTGCTTGTTCTAGGTTGCTGGCAAATGTAATTTAGTCCCTTTTTTTTGATCGGTGTGTGTGTGTGTGTGTGTGTGTGTGTGTGTGGTCTTTCTAACATCCTGCTGCTTATGAGAGATACACATAGATGTTGCAATTACTTCAAATGTCGATGACGTGTGCCACTAAAAATATCTATCAATACGAAGTTTTATTCTCTAATCAAAACTAACAAAAAGTAACTCACCTGAATTTTTCATAATTTAAGATTACAGAAATGTTTCTTTTAGGAGTTTAATCGAAGTATTGGTTCCCTAAATATCTCTAATATTATATGTTTAATAACATTGTGTGAGTGATACGATCATGAAAAGGAGAAATTCATCTTTCGATATATATATATTCGACTACAATAAATTCTACTTCAAGAGATACCGGGGCTAGTAAACTGATTTGCAGTTTTTTTATTTTATTTTATTTTATTTAAATAAAGTAGTTCCTAGGAGGGGTAACGAAAGTCAAAATTTCAGCCAAATTCTTTTGGGACTTTCACGTGATATTTACTTTATATTTGTTTATTATATAAGACACTTTGAAATCAGTGAACATATTTCTGTTTATTTGTAAATGAAAACAAACTTATTCAGAAATATAAGTCAATACTGATAGATATTTGGCTTGCTAAACAACAATTATTTTTATATATGGGCTGATTTCATAAATAAAGTATTTCTGACTGATTATTTGTAGATCATCTTTCAAGGAGAGGCAACAGATGGTGGCTTCGCTTTAGATGATGTAACATTCTATGATGGAATTTGTCCAAGTAAGTTGCTTTATCATGGTATTTAACATTCTTCTGATATCTGGCAAATTTTATATGGCGCAAAATCATCTTAAGTGCTTGGTGCAGTACAGTGGTAAAGTCTTATAGAGCTTCCGAAATAAACACTATTTCCCCATACTTTTCATTGAGCTATTTGAGCATTATAGGACAGTATTAGAAAAATTCCTGAAATAAACAATACTCAAATAATAATCATCCCATATAAAATATTCCTTGTGGAAGTACAAATAACAGTATGCCATGTATATAGTTTTACGTAACCTGTAAACTATTTATATTGATAGCCTGTCATCAGTATTTATTACTGTGTTCGCTACAGAAGGTCAGAAAGGCTGATTGTTTTAGCTTATGCAATAAGTAATATGTAAAAATAGTCTTCATGAATCATTCTAGTAAATCATAATTATTCTTTTTTATATATTTTTTTTCCTGTGATGCAGTCAGCAACTTTCTGAATCCTTTGATCGCTATCCCCTTTAATTATCTTGCTTCGAACACAGTTGTTACCACACATACTTGTTGACCTGTATAATGGCATAATTAATGAGCACTACTTGACTGCACCGTTTTAGGACAAGGATGAAACAGGTTAAGCCTCTCGATGATCGTCTAACAAATTAATTTCGTCCAATTTTAAATATAGAAATACAGACTGATTAGTCATTTTTGGTTTTATATGTACGTGGGCTGTCTGAAAAGTTCTCGGCCTCAACCATAAATGGCAACACAACGCTATCGGCAAGATTTTTTTTTTTTAAGTTGGTACATCTATCACAAGCATCCATATAAAATTGCGTCATTCTGCCAAGTAGTTTTTTTTTTTTATACAGCTGTCGGAAGCCAAAGTGTCGTCTGTATATCTTATCCCTTGAAATGAATAAAATTGAGTAGCGTGCGGTTATAAAATTCTTTGTAAAAGAAGGTTTAACGCCAAAAGAAATTCATTCGAAGTTCATAAATGTTTATGCGCACTCTTCTCCTTCGTTTTCAACAATTAAAAAATGGGCTGCCGAGTTTTTAAACGCTGCCGTACCAGCCTTGAAAATGATCCACGTGAAGGACGTCCAAAAAGTGTAACAACAGAAATCATTGATCAAGTGCACTATATGGTATTGGATGACCGGTGAGTCAAAGCGCGTGAAATTGCTGAGACTATAGGCATTTCAAAACAACGTGTAGGATATATTTTGCATGAAGAATTGCAAATGAAAAAACTTTGCGCAAGATGGGTGCCGCGCTGGATCACAGCAGATCAAAAACACACTCGCATGGAAATCTCTGAATGCTTGGAGCGTTTTAAAAAGAATAAAACTGATTTTGTGCGTCGATTTATTACTATGAATGAGACTTGGATTCACCGTTACCCACCAGAATCGAAACAGCAGTCAAAACAGTGGACAGAAGCCGGTTGTTCAGCCCCAAAGAAGACAAGCTCATGGCATCGGTGTTTTGGGATGCTAAAAGCATTTTGCTTATTAATTATCTTGAAAAGGTTAAAACGATAACCGGGAAATATTATTCCGACCTTTTAACCCGACTAGACGAAAAAATTCTTGAGAAAAGACCTGGTTTGCAGAAGAAAAAAACCATCTTTCATTAGAACAATGCATTTACCCACAAAGGTGTTTTGGCAATGGGAAAATTAAGGGTTCTGCACTATGATTTGTTGAAACATCAATCCTATTCCCAGATTTGGCTCCTCTGACTTCTGTCTCCTCTCAAAACTAAAACTTTTCCTCGCTGGTCAGTGTTTTTCTTCGAATCAAGAGGTGATTGCAGTTGTAGAGGGGTATTTTGCATATCTTACTGAGAACCACTACAGGGACGGGATAATGGCACTGGAATAAATGTATTAGTCTTAAGGAAGATTATGTTGGGGAAAAAAAAATTGAAATTATAAATGCGTTTTTTCATTGTTAGGCCGAAAACTTTTTTCAGACCATTTTCGTGTGTGTATATATATTATGAAATATATAAAATTATAAACACACACACACACACACACACACACACACACACACACACACACACACACACACACACACACACACACACACACACACACACACACACACACACACACACACACACACACACACACACACACACACACACACACACACACACAATCTAAAGTTGTAATGCTCGAAGACAAGATCAACCAGTTGATGTACTCAGCGCTGTCAGCAGCCATTTTATTATAGTATATATAACTAAATTATCCAATGAAATTATGAAATAATTATCTGAGTTTATCTGTTTATAACAATTGGAAATTATTATTATTATTATTATTATTATTATTATTATATTTAAATTTTATAATTTTAAACTTTCAAAAGAATTTAGATATTAGTTACCTATGCATAAATGGGCGCTGATAGTTATTGTATTAATACTCGTATTGCTTTTCAGTACGGCCAGAAAGAGCAACAGTAACAGCGGCTTAGATCTATCTCACTCTCCCGGAAAAATAATCACATCTTGAAGTTTTATGAATCTGAAGTCATCTCCGACCATTTCAGCACCATCATTTAATTTTAATGTTTTGATTAATTAATTGATAATAGTATTCATCCATCTGGAATACGAACTGATTTGTTCTCTTTTTTTTCCCCCCAAGAAGTATTAAAAAAAAAGGAAAATGGGTAGAAACCATATGAAGTAATATATGACAGATATGATTAATAAATACATTAATCAACTGTTGATGATGTACAAGTAAATAAAATAAATCTTTTTGTTCTTTGCAGCGTGATGTTGTTTGATCCACCCACATCAAGTTTTGATTTCTTAAATTATGTTATCCATATTAAAATCTTTGAAAACTATAATGCACTATTTTAACTATATCAACAAATATTTTATCAATAAACGTGTATAGATTCCTTTCTCTTCTGCTCTTTCCCGAAATTCATTTCTATGTGCTATTTACGAAATCCTATCGGGTGGTGAACTGACAAAAATCAAAAACACTTTTGAGCAATTCTAAACAAGTTTATTCTGTATGAAAAATTGAAGCTAAAGTATACCCACAAGGATTAGATAATGAGCTAAACTCTACCCAAAACTCTTCCAGCTCATTAATTTCCGTATTTTTGAACACTTCCTTTTATTTTCTGGTTCAGAGACTGCGTGAATGTTTACATTTATATCATTCAGTTAGAAGACTCCAGAATATTTACGAAGCGTCTGCTTTATTAGGCAAGAAAACAAAAGCAAAACGTCTAAATAGCCACTCCCAAAACGTACTTCTGTTACAGAAATTTCCAAAATGTCATGAGCATTTCATCTTTTAACAAAAATCACTTGAATTTTTTAATCTTATATAATTCATTTTGATACAACAAATTTCACAAAAGCTTACTTGGGATCAGTAACAGAAAACGTTTTAATTTATGTTTGGCAACAGCAAGCAACTAAAGTGAAAGACCAGCCATAATTGCTGATAATTGCTTCTTATAATGTGAAGCAATCATCGCCGTTTTACATATTTTTATATCTGGTTTTATTTGCATTTTGACATATAATTTCGATTCTTGTTTCGTTTTGCCCTCTCATTAAGTTGTTGCAAAGAAAAAGTTTCCTCCGTTTGTCTTCCTGTTCAGGTATGCTGTCCCTAGACAAGCTCTATTTTTTCGCCCTTAAATTCAAGGGGAAAAAAAGGTTATTTTATGGTTCAGATACAATTTATTCTGCCATTTTAAAACGCGTTATAAAAGTTTTACGATAAGAATATCAACACAGTATAATTTTTAATAATTAAACAAAATACAAACATAATAAAAAATATTAATTAAAATATTTTTTAATTAATATTTTTTATTTTAAAATTAATATCAAAAAAATAAAAAATATTAAACAACAAAACAAGCAATAATTAAATGTATTTTCTGGTCTTTTTTTAACGCAAAATCAACATTAATTTTCTAAATCAAAGTTTTGTGCAATTTCATTTTCAACGAAATTGCGGATAGACCATTGCACATTTGGACGTATTTCTGTTAAATTTAGATTTAATATTAATTGTGATGCGTCCTCTGGTCCATTTCTAGTTCCAGTTAATATATTTAATTCTTCATGAAGTTCTATAATGTTAATATCTAATTTCTTATTATTTATTCATCAAATTTCTAAATTTTTACAACATTTCAATACTGTTGCTAAAGCCGACTCGATTAATGAATTAATATCATATAAAGAATAAAATCAAAACTATGACTTTTAAAATTTTCAAACTTGATTGATATTGCTATTGTAGTGGTATTTATTAAACTGTTAAGAAAGCTCAACCTTATCATTGTTTCTGGTTCACTTTCAGGTTTATCTTGAATGTCAGGATAAAAAAAAATGCTTTATTTTTCTTTCGTTTTCTTATTTGTGCTTTGGTTAGGAAATTTGCAAATATTTGAAGAATATCAGAAAGTTGCTAAAATTCCGACCGTGGTCTTTCATTATTTTTTATTGCATTTTTAATTTTTTTTTTTCAACAAAATCTTATTGACTGCAGTTGTTTGCTCTCTTTTGTTACACTAAAAACATTACCACACTATAACACTGCAAATTATTATAAGTATAAATGTTACGCTAGCGATTAAGCATCGGTCCAGGTTTGTAACCAATATGCTTCTTTAAAGTTTTCATGATCTTCAATGTAAATTAATAAATCATACAATTCATGCATCTCATTTCTGATTGGTTAGATCGGTGCTTCCCGGGGTGCATCCGAAATCATTTGGGGTTAAATTTAGTAAGCATTAAAAATAAATAAATAAATAATAATAATAAAATAAATAAAAAATTCAGCTATCTGTTGATGCAACAAAAAAGTATATCACTGATGGATTATATTAAAAAAATGAAATGATTCTAAATTACCTTTAGCTGTATCATTTATAATTAAATTTTAAAAAATGCGTGCAATAAAATGAATATACATTTAAGTTATTCGATGTCTTTGAACGCCATTTTCTTTCAGTGCATATAGGTGACATTGTCATAGTTCACGTATCATCTACAGTTATATCGAGATTATACAATTCCCTAACTATTCTGTTACTAAACTAAGTTCAGATTTATGGAATATTTCAATAAAATGCAAACATTAATCATATATTTATCCCGACGTTTTAGAAACAAATGGATTGACTATAGTCGAAAGCATAGTCTGGTATTTGTTGAATAATATTTTGAGTATTTCAATTTATTAATTTGACATAATTTTTTGCGACAGTAATGCTATTAATTTATTTTGAATTTCTGGTCTAAGGTAATGTACTCTTTTTTGAATCTCCTTCCTTTTATTTAAATCGCTTTTCAAAACATTATCAAACAAATTGGACAATTTAACATATAAAAAAAGAAAAAAGAAAAAGATCCATTGCTTTGTTCGTACAGTTTTGATGACATCCTTCTAAAGCAGGGATTCTCAACCTATGGTACGCGTACCACTGGTGGTACGTGAGCCACTTCCAGGTGGTACGAAAACAGATTTTGCTTACTGGTACATCTAATATCTTGAATTAAATATAGTGGTACGCCACTGGAAAAGGTTGAGAACTCCTGCTCTAAAGGATAAATTCCGGGACGCTATTATTCTAATCATTGCACATAAACAAACAAGAACAACTTTGTTATTCAAAGATATTATTCAAAATCTATCCTTTGTGTAATTTTAAACGATTTTTAATTTTTTGCCATATTGAAAAATTAGATATCTGATTCAGATTTTTTCGTAGCATTGCAAGGTATATTAGGAAGATATTTTCAATTTCTGTAACCATTTTTGATGAAATTGTTTAAATTTTTGTTAAAAATTCTACAACAAAAACAGTACTTGCTATTATTATTTATTTTATTTTATTTTGCAACTCAGCCAAGTCCAATCGAATGCTACCTCTCTGTTTATCACACCACGTTTGTAATAAGCATGAGAAAATTTCGAATATTCTTCAACAGGAAAAATAATGTATTTTACTTGAGCCCTTTTTAACTAATCGACAACAGAAAAAATATTATCCATAATACATGGCCAGAAATATGGGTCTGAAATAGTGTTTTATTTTCTAACAATTATGAATATTCTTCATATTGAACAGAAGTTTCCACTTCCTTTACAACCTCTTCTGTGGGCTCAGTCCATGGAAAAAGACTACTGGCTTCTTGACTAATCGCGCTCTTTAGTTCAGATATTTTTTATTTTTAAGTAGCACCAGATAGTCGTTTACGTGAATTCATTTCATAATTTACTAATTTTTTTTTGAAAATTAATATTGTAATAAAATGTAATTTTAATATTTTTATAGTCACATTTTATAGATATATAAAAGGCCTTAGATTAAGAATGGCATGAAGCATTGTGGAGAATACTGAACTGGTATGGAATAGATAATAAAATAGTATGCCTAATTATTAAAAAAAAAAAAAAAGAGTAAAACTCTTTACCGTTCTTCAGAAATGTTAATAGAAATCAGTGACAACTACAGTAAACTTTTCAAAATGGAAAGAGTTATGCGTCAAGGTTGCATACTTTCGTCGATGATTTTTATCCTATGCAATATTTGGCATATATAATAAACAGTCTTGAAAAACAGTGCAAAAAAACCAATAATCTCAAATTCCCCAATGACATTGACCTAATAGCATACAATCAACATCAAGAATTAACAGAGGCAGAGTTTCGAAGGCACTTAATGATTATGGATTATGGAGGAGATACATCTTGGTGCCCAGGGTTAAAAAGGGGACCCAGGAGCCATAAAAACAGAATGACTAATGGAGAAGGTAAGGGGCCCAAAAGAAACTTTGTACCCCCCTGATAAAATTCCTCTCAGAGACCCTGAGTTAAGCATTCATATATCAAAAACGATGTTTTCAGACAATAAGCCTACTATTATTATGATGATCAGGGGCGGCTCGTGCATAGGCACTGCGGAACTGCAGCACCCCCAATTTTTCTATATATATAAATATATTTATTAATTTATTTATAATTTGCTTGTAATATTTAATTTTATCATCAACAATCCTACACAATTCTCTTATTTTGTATAAAAAAGAATAAAAATCCATTTGGTAGTACTTAGGAGGGCGAAGGACGCTAGAAGTACTGTGTTTACGACAGTGTCATATTGCTACCCGCGTAAAGCATATGCACGTCATAGTAAGATGCGAGCTATTAACGTAATGTGGCACTGTCCATTGCACAGTTCCAATGTTGTTTATATGCAGTTTGCGCCAGTACTAGCGTGTTCGTAGTGCTTATCGTGTTTATTCGGTCTCTTTAAATATTTGGATATTACAATTAAATCATTGGGGTTATTGATAATTATGCCCTCAGAATTTTTAAGTAATTTTGAATTATACTAAACTGTATAATTTTATCGATAATAAACAATATTTTTTCATGAAACAAAACAAGAAGAATATGTTTTATTTTAAAGTAATTTTGATATTATAATATCAAATAAAGCGCCTCCGTAGCGCAATTGGAAGAACGACGGTACATTGCGCCCTTCGATTGGAATAGGCCTAAGTTCGATTCTCGTCGCGACGGGAGGAATCTTTATCTGGTCGATTTCAATCGAAGGTGAGTTAGCCGATCTCATACGGAGGTAGCAGGGTTTTTTCTCCCGGAAACTCGGGTTTTTCATCCCGCATACATACAAATCGGCCCTTTAGAACACACGCAATTTACAGACAAAAATTACTAGTTGTGGTGGTGTTGGAGGTGGGCGGCAGATGGCGTTGATAGAGATGATTCGTAGTAGAGGTTAGGTGCAGAGACAGTTGTAGATGTCCTCCCACGATGAGTCTTCGGACTCCTTGGAGGTATCAGGAATAATAATAATAATAATAATATTGGTAATATTTTTTCATGTTTAATTTTTTTTCCCATAATTTTGATATTTTATCCAAATACGTATGAACTGTACTTACTGTATGTATGTATATTTCGAAAGTTGCAGCACCCCCACGATTTCAAGCCACGAGTCGCCACTGATTATGATAATTGTTATTATTACCACATGACACCTCCAAAATGTCCAGGGACTCATTGCTGGAGAGCACACTATTCCACTACAGTTGGACAAATTATACGACACTACTGCCATAAACACAGCGTCATCCCCGCTCACCACCACTACTTGCATATATTGTCTGTAAATTGTGTGTGTTCTCAGGGCCTATTTGCCTATGAAAATTTAGTTAATAATGAAAAATTGGAAGAAATAAAAGGTACTTGGGAAGTGTACAACACAGAGATGGTCGGGTTAAACATGATATTAAAGCCTGCATTGCCGAAGCAGCCACTTTGGAAGGACAGTAAAATATAGGGATAAAATCACAAGCAAAATCATAAGGATATCTCATTCATATCCTTGTGAACTCTGTCTTATTATATTATACGGATGTGAGAGTTGGACATTGCTAAATGAAAATGAGAAAAGACTACTGGCCTTCGAGATGAAGTGTTGTAGAAAACTTTCGAAGATACTATACACAGCACATGGAACAAATGAAAAGATTAGAAGGAAAATCCACTCCTTTCCCAGAAAACACGAAAATATCATCATTAAAATAAGTCAAAAACAGCTCTGGAGGCTGGATCAGATAACTTACGTAAAATAGAACTAGAAGGTTTGACTTCGTGTAAAACACACCGGAGGCAACCTAGAATCACTTGGATAGATAATATTAGAAAATGGGCTAATTCTGCATTCTCCACCTTGTTAAGGAGATCCCAAAACAGAAGCGCCTGGAGAGAGAAAGTATATTAGGACTATCACTTTTATAGTGCCTTAGCTGTCTGCATAGAGTATTGGGAGCGAAGAAGAATAGTAATAATAAAAAAAAAATTCGTTTTTATATAATTATTTACCTTTCCAAATTTTAAACGTCCTGCTTAAACTTTTATTTCTATTGCCAGAGTGTTGTAGTGCAGAGATATATTGAAACGCCACTTTTACAAAAGTATGCATGAGAACATATAAGAGCTATTGCCTAAATGAATATCTTGATGAATACACCCCCCCACACACCCCCCCCCCACACACAATTAAAAAAATGAGGAAAGATTAGCTGATTTATTAAGTACTGTCTCCCACAAAGGGGATAGACGTAGACCATCGGATCTGTTTAAATTATGAGAGTGCAGTAAAGTTTCACATGTTTCTTTATAAAGCCGTTCCATGAGGAACCGACTTTTGTGAAGGATTCTTGTCTTGTTCCAATGAACTCTATGTCTAGTGTTGATGGCATGTTCTGTAAGTCCAGACTGTTCAGGTTCATGGTATTGAATATAAGACTGGTGTTCTAGCCGAATAAAAGCAGATCTTCCTGTTTGTCAGAAATAAGATAACCCACAAGAGCAAGGAATCTGGTAGACACCTGGATAACTGAGATGTGGAAGCTTGTCCTTTGGAGAAGTAAGAAAGGTGGATATTTTTCTAAAAAATATCTTGCCCTCTTAAATAGAGAAATTGCTGATATCAAGAACACTCTAGAATCTCTAGAAACTTTTAATACTATTTTGCGCATATCATCGACTTTATACCTAAATATTTTTAATGCTTCTCGTGATAAATTAAAGCGTAAATTTGAATTACTGGTGAGCCTCCCTAGATCCATTACTAATGTCAGTGATATGGATAAAATAGTTATCAATGTTTCTGGCCGTCCACTAACAGACAGTGAACATTTCGTTTTATCAAAAGGATATAATTTCGCCGTTGCTCGGAATAAGATACCCCCGATGGATTTTTTTCATAACATAGACAGAGGTATTCGATCCTTATCCCAAGAAACAGCCAACATTACTCGTTTTGAATTAGGACGAGGAGGCTTGGCATTAAAAATTCTTTTTAATGCCAAGCCTCCTCGTCCTAATCTATCTTACTCTGAATTTAAGCACTGAAATCACTGAAGAATAATAATAATTTAATTATTACGAAAGCTGAAAAAAAGGGAAGGCTGTAGTTATTCAAGATAGAAGAGAATATGTGAGAAAAATGTCTCCATTACTCCCCGACTACTGAACTTTCAAGCCCCTCATACTGGATCCTACCGGGAGTCAATTAAAAAAAGACTTAATTCTCTTAAAGATAATGTATCTACATGGGATGAAGATCAAAAGAAAAAAACTTAAAACCTTCTTCGGTCGTCCACCTAAATTGTATGGTCTTTCAAAAGTTCATAATTTACTCACTTCTTCAACTAGAAGAACTGCTACTTATATAAAAAATACTTTTTCAAAAATAAAATTTCGGATCTTCATTTCGGATATTATGATTAGTTTTGATATTGTTTCATTATTTACTAATGTTCCTTTATCTGAGAGCATCGAATTACTGCAACAAGAATTTCCTTTAGACATTGTAAAAATATTTGATTTTGTAATACATTCTGGTTATTTTTCCTTTAAAAACAAGTTATATCAAGAAATCGAAGAAACAGCAATGAGCAAAAACCTATTTCTCTGCTATTACCAACTTCTTTATGGAGCACTATGAACAACGTATGTTTGACAACATTTCCCCTAGACTAACTCATTAGTTCAGATATGTAGATGACATTTTTTCTATCTGGAATGGCTCTTCTGATGAACTAGAACAGTTTCTCTCTAAACTAAATGCACTTCATTCAAGGCTCCAGTTCGCCCTAGAAGTGGAATTAAATAAGCAGTTAGCCTTTTTTATATCTTTTAATTTTTCGCCAATCAGATGGGTGACCTACATTTCCCAGTCTATAGGAAGAAAACGCATATAGGCTATTATATCCATGCTGAATCTCATCATCAATCCAGTCAAAAGGCAGGAACTATTAAAACACTGATTCATCGGACGCACTCCTTTTGTTCTTCAGACGATCTATTACAGAAAAAATTCCAATATATTATTTCCTCCTTTTTATCTAATGAATAGAAGAATTCCTTCATCAAGAGAGCTTTGAGTAGATTTGATATATCTTCCTCTTCAAATACAGAAGAAATATCCCGTATTCCTATCTCTTATATGCAAGGCATTAGTGAACGCATAGCAAAAGTTTTAAAACCACTAAAAATATTTTTATTGCCTTTCAACTAATCAGAAAAAATCTCCACCTTTCTCACTTCTTCAAAGGACAAGCATCCACATCTCAGTTATCCAGCTGTCTACCAGATTCCTTGCTCTTGTGGGTTATCTTATTTCGGACAAACAGGTAGATCTGCTTTTATTCGGCTAGAACACCAGTCTTATATTCAATGCCATGAACCTGAACAGTGTGCACTTGCAGAACATGCCACCAACACAAGATATAGAGTTCATTAGAACAAGACAAAAGTCCTTCACAAAAGTCAGTTCCTCACGGAACAACTTTATAAAGAAACACGTGAAACTTTACTTCACTCTCCTAATTTAAACAGATCCGATGGTCTGCGTCTATCCCCTTTGTGGGAGACAGTACTTTATAAATCAGATAATCTTTCCTAACTTTTTTAATTGCATATACTGTATATATATATATATATATATATATATATATATATATATATATATATATGTATATATATATATATATATATATATATATATATATATATATATATATATATATATATATATATATATATATAAGCTTCTACATCTCAGTTATCCAGGTGTCTACCAGATTCCTTGCTTTTGTGGGTTATCTTATTTCGTATTTCGGACAAACAGGAAGATCTGTTTTGTATATATATATGTGTGTGTGTGTGTGTGTGTGTGTGTGTGTGTGTGTGTGTGTGTGTGTGTGTGTGTGTGTGTGTGTGTGTGTGTGTGTGTGTGTGTGTGTGTGTGTGTGTGTGTGTGTGTGTGTGTGTGTGTGTGTGTATTTATATAATTTATATATATATATATAAATTAGCTACTCAGGTGGTGCCTTCTGGAATTGTCAGTTATTGTTTAATTAGCTTTATACATGTACTGAAAATGCCTGTGATACTCAAGCAAAAATTCTACTAATAAATAATATTTTGCGTGAGTTAATTCCGTTATTATAATTTTAATTAACACACGATAATAATTTTAAATACGTACTCATTTATTGCATGCACAGTCATTTGTTATAAAATAAAAAAAAATCACTGACGCTTTTATTCCTCTATAGGGAGTAGACGAGATCGTTTTAGTCCTATCTGATATTTGGAGACAAAGGGGACAGTTCAGCCTCTACCAGCAGCCAATCAGAGACAGCTTGCCCAAAACTATTAGTCATAATAGAACCCAATATATTACTTTCTGAAATTGTGTAGATTCTGAAGTCGATTTTGGAGTTTATTGAGAAAAAGTTTCTTTAGTCTGTGAATAAATTTGAACTGCGAATAGCTTTCTTCGGCGGCCTAACACTCGATGCAACCTTCACTTCTATATGGTTGCACAGGTCTCTCAATTGTTATCGAAGTTTCAAATTCCGTTTGATATATTATCACTAGCGATGGGCGAACAAATAAATAAATGACTATCCGAATCGTCAGAGGTGTCGATATTATAACGATCACTTTATTATACCAATCTAGATGTAAAAATAGCCATAGTTCAGTCAGTATAGACGAAGCCCTTTGGTTGAAAAGACCTGAATTCGATTCCCGTCATGACGTGAGAAACCTTTATATGATATCTTTCGATCAAATCCCCCTCATGAACACATACACACACACACACACACACACACACGTTTTTACAGCCATGAATACTTACGACAATATATGCAAGCGATAAGACCTCACCACATGTCGAAGCACTCGTAGTTAACTATGAGTCAAATCATGGTAGTCAATAGGAGATGGCACTTGAATGGGATGGGAGATGTAAAAAATAAATATAAAATAATGAGAGAGAAACAAACCAAGAAAAACAGTGAATGATAATCAACGTAAGACCACAAATCCATTCTTCTGCCTGTTTCCAACATTATACACCACTACCATGAGCAGTAAGTATGATGTTTCAAACATCATACTCCAATGCTCAGAGTGAGTAGTGCTCAGATTTTACAACATTCAGTTGCTACAGAAGTTACACAAATAACTGACTACAGTAGATTTCTCAACAACATTGCTTCTATGATGAGGTCGCATTTCACTTTCTGGTGGTATCCTAAAACAAAACTGTCGAATTTTGGGTCATGAAAATTTCCAAATTCTAATTTGCGCAATTCTTCTCTGCAGACATCACAGTAACAGAAATCTTGTTTACCATGAAAGAGTTCCACGAAATTACACTAATCTAAGGAAAGTTTTCAAGTGACAGTTGGCTTGCATCAAGGGTCAGCATTAGGTCTGTTCCTGTTTAATATTGTGATGGGGGTGGTGACGGAGGAGGTGAGAGAAGACAAGCCTTGGACAATGTTGCATGCTGATGACATAGTGCTGTGTGTAGAATCAATAGAAGTGACAGTTAAAATGGAAAGGTAGGGGTTTCCTTCCAGCTATAGGAGACTGACCTGTAGCCGGAAGGAAATGTCATTAGGAAGGTTAGGGACATTAGATACTTAGGTTCAACAGTGAAAGAGGATGGAAAGGCTGAGAAGGAAGTGGAATGCAGGATGCAAGTGGAATGGAGGAACTGGAGAGTGATGGCTGGAGTGTTATGCAATAATAGGGTGCCGATCAATCTAAAAGACAAAATCTACAAGACAGTAGTGAGACCAGCTATAACGTATGCTATGGAAACTCTGACGCCGAGGAAAAATAACATCAGCAATATGGAGGTAGCAGAGATGAGAATGCTTAGGTGGATGTGCGGTGTGACTAGAAAGAATCGTCTGAGAAATGACTATGTAAGAGGAATAGTGAAAGTTACAAACTTAGGAGTGAAGATACAGGAGGCAAGGTTGAGATGGTTTGGTCATGTGCTAAGGAACGAGGACGAGTATGTGGGAAGAAAGGTCATGCAGATGGATGTGCAGGGAAGGAGGAAGCATAGGCGGCCAAAGAAGAGATGGAGGGAGCTGGTGGAGGAGGACTTGAGTATGAAGAAATTGGATGTGGTTACAGCCCAAGACAGGAAGATGTGGAGGAGACTCACTGAGAACAGTGACCCTTCTTAAGTGGGACAAGTTGCAGAGGAAGAAGTAAATGAAGATACTTGCTTTGGTGAATAATCACAGTTCTGTCACATAGGGCATATTATGCACACCTATGAAGTACAGAGTACTATCTGCAATCCATTGCCACAGTTTCCAAGAGGGTAAAAAAATTAACACAAAATCTTATTCAGGCATCCTGCGGAATCTCTATACTATTGCAAATAAATAAATAAATAAATACCGAACGGTATTTTGCAAATTCTGTAGGCAATAGATAATACATGTCATAGTTACAATGATTATTATTATTATTATTATTATTATTTTGCACCTCCAAGGAATCCAAAGACTCATCGAGGGAGAGTGTGCCAGCAGCATCGAACGATTGGGCCCCTTCCAACTACTAACCGCGCTCAAACTTACTTGACTGAGCCATTAGTAGCAGCGGCTCTACCAATCGACCAACTTTTGCCGGCAGATTGTAGCAGAGGTTTTGATAAACGTGCAGTTTTTAGGTTGAAGTTTAAGCTTTTATATTTAAATTAACACTAAAGGCCTCACTTACTCCCTATAAGGGAATAAAAGGCATTAGCTGATTTATTTATATTATTATTTACTTGAATATATTCTTAGAAGAACATAAAATCTCATTTTTTATTTTTGACATGAGACTATTAGATGCTGAAACATACAGTTGAAAAAATTCCTAGAATTCCTTGATATCCTGGTTGAGAATTCCAGCTATAAACAACATGTTTATATAGAGCAAAGTGTTCAAAAATTATTTTTAATTTGCTAGGGTAGTGGATATGCAGCCTTGTGGAGATGACATATACATCCATGCTTTTAGACCATAAGAAGAAATTAGCAGAAAA